>NC_053390.1:246672376-246758789 GCF_905171765.1 Bufo bufo | reverse complement strand
TAAATTGTGCAACACATACTAAATGGGGATTACAACAGTAAAAAAGTAAAACAGTATAAATGATTTAGACCCTGTCTGCTGTAGTTGAAGGACCACGTAAAATTAAGCCAACAACACACAAGGAAATTATATCCAACCTTAGTTTCCAAACTCCTTTTCTTAAACTCCTTATTTTTTAACTCCACTTAATAAGAAGCCACTTAGTAGAGCAAGCCTCAGAAAGAGCAGGCTCTGAAGAGTATAAGTGGCTCAATTTATAGCACATGGTTGCCCCAGGCACTCGCCTTAATTAAGCAGAGAAAAAATAAATAAAAAAAAAAACGATTTTAAATGCAAGTACAAAATACAAACACTTAACTTTCAATGTTCTCTGCTGCAATCCACACTCAGCCACCTGCAATCACTCCCACAAAACCACACACAGCTCTAGAACTCCTTATTTTTTAACTCCACTTAATAAGAAGCCACTTAGTAGAGCAAGCCTCAGAAAGAGCAGGCTCTGAAGAGTATAAGTGGCTCAATTTATAGCACCTGGTTGCCCCAGGCACTCGCCTTAATTAAGCAGAGAAAAAAAAAAAAAAAAAAAAGATTTTAAATGTAAGTACAAAATACAAACACTTAACTTTCAATGTTCTCTGCTGCAATCCACACTCAGCCACCTGCAATCACTCCCACAAAACCACACACAGCTCTAGAACTCCTTATTTTTTAACTCCACTTAATAAGAAGCCACTTAGTAGAGCAAGCCTCATAAAGAGCAGGCTCTGAAGAGTATAAGTGGCTCAATTTATAGCACCTGGTTGCCCCAGGCACTCGCCTTAATTAAGCAGAGAAAAAAAAAAAAAAAAAAAAACGATTTTAAATGCAAGTACAAAATACAAACACTTAACTTTCAATGTTCTCTGCTGCAATCCACACTCAGCCACCTGCAATCACTCCCACAAAACCACACACAGCTCTAGAACTCCTTATTTTTTAACTCCACTTAATAAGAAGCCACTTAGTAGAGCAAGCCTCAGAAAGAGGCTTTATTGTAGTATAACAAAACATGATTAAAATTACATACATGTGATGCCAGAGGACAGGATAGATAGAAGCAGGGAGAGGAAAAGAACGGCGCCACCCTGGGAGGAACACACCGGTCAAAATTGCATAAATGTATGGAGGTCAACGGGAAGTGCATGGTACAGTGACCATCCCATAACCAAAAGTATATACAGAATGGAAGGTGAGTCAAAGGATGAGCTGCAAAAACAACCACGGGCATGAAGCAAGGTATGTTAAGCAAAAGCTATAAAATAAAGAAAAATAAACAGCATACCAAAAAATTGATCAAGACCTGACGTGATGAAAACATCCAGGTCAAAAAAGACCATGGAAGTAAGATTTGCAGCCAAGACTCACCTAAAAAAAGGACCAGGAGTGAAACAACCCAAGATGGCGCTACCCCAACGCGCATTTCGGCGTGCCTTCGTGAAGTGGATCTGCGCTCCTGAACATAAATGCATAACGGCAAAGGCAGGTTTAGAGTAGGACCCGCCTGAACTGAGACCACCTTGTCGCTTGGTAGGTGGGCTTAGATGTGTTTTGATCAAAATGTATTGACCAAGTGTCTCAGATTTTACCGATAGAGTGAGGGCTTAGTCCATATGTTATGCTTGCATCTATTATTATAGTGCATTATTTTCTGTGACTGTATACTGTAAATGTAGCCATGTACATCCGCAACATTCATTATCATATTGTGCAGGATCTTTTATATATTTTTTTTCCGTGATTTGTTTTATTCTTCTTTAGCCATTCTTCGGTACAACTTGGGTGCTTAGGGTCATTGTCTTTAAGCATGACCTACATTCTCTAGAGATTTATCTCAGGGACAGATGTCCTGTCATTTTCCTTTAGAATTTACTACAAACCGGATTCCAAAAAAGTTGGGACACTAAACAAATTGTGAATAAAAACTGAATGCAATGATGTAGAGATGGCAAATGTCAATATTTTATTTGTAATAGAACGTAGATGACAGATCAAACGTTTAATCCGAGTAAATGTATCATTTTAAAGGAAAAATACGTTGATTCCAATTTTCACAGTGTCAACAAATCCCCAAAAAGTTGGGACAAGTAGCAATAAGAGGCTGGAAAAAGTAAATTTGAGCATAACGAAGAGCTGGAAGACCAATTAACACTAATTAGCTCAATTGGCAACATGATTGGGTATAAAAAGAGCTTCTCAGAGTGGCAGTGTCTCTCAGAAGCCAAGATGGGTAGAGGATCACCAATTCCCACAATGTTGCGCAGAAAGATAGTGGAGCAATATCAGAAAGGTGTTACCCAGCGAAAAATTGAAAAGACTTTGCATCTATCATCATCAACTGTGCATAACATCATCCGAAGATTCAGAGAATCTGGAACAATCTCTGTGCGTAAGGGTCAAGGCCGTAAAACCATACTGGATGCCCGTGATCTCCGTGCCCTTAAACGACACTGCACCACAAACAGGAATTCTACTGTAAAGGAAATCACAGAATGGGCTCAGGAATACTTCCAGAAACCATTGTCAGTGAACACAATCCACCGTGCCATCCGCCGTTGCCAGCTGAAACTCTACAGTGCAAAGAAGAAGCCATTTCTAAGCAAGATCCACAAGCTCAGGCGTTTTCACTGGGCCAGGGATCATTTAAAATGGAGTGTGGCAAAATGGAAGACTGTTCTGTGGTCAGACGAGTCACGATTCGAAGTTCTTTTTGGAAATCTGGGACGCCATGTCATCCGGACCAAAGAGGACAAGGACAACCCAAGTTGTTATCAACGCTCAGTTCACAAGCCTGCATCTCTGATGGTATGGGGTTGCATGAGTGCATGTGGCATGGGCAGCTTGCATGTCTGGAAAGGCACCATCAATGCAGAAAAATATATTCAGGTTCTAGAACAACATATGCTCCCATCCAGACGTCATCTCTTTCAGGGAAGACCCTGCATTTTTCAACAAGATAATGCCAGACCACAGTCTGCATCAATCACAACATCATGGCTGCGTAGGAGAAGGATCCGGGTACTGAAATGGCCAGTCTGCAGTCCAGATCTTTCACCTATAGAGAACATTTGGCGCATCATAAAGAGGAAGGAGCAACAAAGAAGGCCCAAGACGATTGAACAGTTAGAGGCCTGTATTAGACAAGAATGGGAGAGCATTCCTATTTCTAAACTTGAGAAACTGGTCTCCTCGGTCCCCAGACGTCTGTTGAGTGTTGTAAGAAGAAGGGGAGATGCCACACAGTGGTGAAAATGGCCTTGTCCCAACTTTTTGGGGATTTGTTGACACCATGAAATTCTGATTCAACATATTTTTCCCTTAAAATGGTACATTTTCTCAGTTTAAAATTTTGTTCCGTGATTTATGTTCTATTCTGAATAAAATATTAGAAGTTGGCACCTCCACATCATTGCATTCAGTTTTTATTCACGATTTGTATAGTGTCCCAACTTTTTTGGAATCCGGTTTGTAGTTTAATTCAGAATTTATTGTTCCATCAATGATGGCAGGCCATCCTGACCCAGATGCAGCCCAAACCATTATACTACCACCATGTATGTCATAGATGGGATGAGGTTTTTATGCTGGAATGCAGTCTTTTCCTTTCTTCAAACATAACGTTTCTCATTTAAACCACAAAGTTCTATTTTAGTCTCATCTGTCCACAAAACATTGTTTCAATAGCCTTCTTGTCCATGTGATCTTTAGCAAATGTTCTTTTTGGAGAGTAGTGGCTTTCTCCTTGCAGTCCTACCATGGACAGCTTATTTCTGAGGGTGGACTCATGATGGTGGACTTTAAAATATCAAATTGTCATTACTTAATTCTTCTCATATGCAATTTATAAGGCATGTAAAGCTAATAGAGGGGGGTCTGGTGAACGAGCCCCTTTCTACCAGCTAGAAACCATGGTGTAATTGTGTATTTACATTGTGGGTTCCTCAGCTGATAGCAGGTCATAATAGCATGATAACCCCATGTTGGTTTCAGGTTGACTCAAAAAATGAGATAGGGTTGTCTGAATGTAAAAATGTCTTTAGGCTCTTGATCAGATGATTGGTTTGATTTGCATTGTTTATGGCTTAAACAATACAATAAGTAGAATTATATTGTTTTTGGTTGACATTGAGTTTTGCGATGCTAAACGTTGTCATCCCCTTCACGCAGAATTCATATAGCAAAGCTAAAAATATCTCAGTCTATCGCTCATGCACATTTCTATATTATATCTATGTTTTGTATGGAACCATAATAGGGATGCCATACAATTTCATAAAACCTCTGCTGTACCTCCAATTTCATACAAGTACATACAGATTTTTTTCTTACCAGATTCTGTACAAAACCTAAAGATTTTTTTTTAACTTGGTATGTGCAGAGGTATTAATCCTTTAAAGCATTAGTTCTAGGGAAGAATATCTCTGTACAATCGGCACTGCACCATTCTTTACAGAGGCCATGACACACAGGCTCTATGAACGCAGCTCAGCCACATGCATGAGTCGTTACATGCTGTGTTCAGAAGGTATTATGATAAATTGCTGTATTTTATCCAATGAGCAATAGTAACTGGTGCCCTATTATCGGAGAACAAAACATTCTCATAATAAACAGTTATGAGTTTGTGCTGATATATCATTTTCCAGGAAGCAGTCCAGTAATAGACATTGTCAGCCATTCTGCAACTTGCTCCTTTACTGGACTTGATTATAGGTAACAAGAAAGTGGTAATTAACTGCAATTATAAGGAGCCAGGCGGGTATTGGTGTCCTCGAAGAGTTACATTGGTGCCAGTTTAGATAACCAAGTGCCAACGTAAATGTTAGAATGTACATATAAAAATAATGTATCTTTCCTAAGGAAATAATTACCTTTATAAGTGGATCTTATGAGATCATGAAAGCCTACAGGGATATGGGCAACAAAATTTTTAACAACTTAATTAAAATATTTTCCATAATATATTTTACCTATGAATTTTATAATATTCAAACCAAATAATCAGACCAAAGTGTACATTGTTTCACAAGAAAATTCATTTTATATATCTTTATTGAAGAAAAAGACAACAATAAATACAAATAATAGGATATTTGTAAAACAAGGTGGAAGAAAAGGTCCAAGGAACAAAAAGTAGAAAGGAAAATAAGAGGAGATTCTTTAACCCCTTCAGTACCGAGACACTTTTCACCTTAAATCTCAGGCCGATTTTTGCTAATCTGACGTGTCACCTTATGTGGTAATAACTTTGGAACGCTTTTACTTATCCAAGCCATTCTGATTGTTTTCTTGTGACACATTGTACTTCATGACAGTCATAAATTTGAGTCAATATATTTCACCTTTATTTATGAAAAAATCCCAAATTTACCAAACATTTAGAATAATTCCCAATTTTCAAAATTTCTATTTCTCTGCTTTTAAAACAGAAAGTGATATCTCATAAAATATTTATTACTTACCATTCCCCATATGTCTACTTTAAGTTTTCATAATTTTGTAAATGTTATTTTATTTTTTTAGGACGTTAGAAGGCTTAGAATTTAGAAGTTTTCAACAAGTTTCCAAAACCATTTTTTTGAGCACCAATTCAGTTATAAAGTGATTTTGAGGGGCTTACATAATGGAACCCCCCATAAATTAACCCATATTAGAAACTACACCCCTCAAATTATTTCAAACTGATATTACAGACTTTGTGAAAAGCATTTTTGAACAGAATAAAATCTTGTTTTTGCGTTACCATTTTTTGGAGAGCCATATTTTTTTATTTTTTTGCCGATTGTCTTAGGTAGGATCTAAATTTTTTGGTACGATTTTGTGCTAAATATGCCTTTTTGATCGCTTGGTGTTACCACTGTTTGTGAGGCAAGGTGACCAGAAAAAGGCAGTTTTTATGGCGTTCACCTGGCAGGGTGGATCATGTGATTAACAACATTTCTCTTTTTAGGGAACAGAATTTTTGTTTTGTAGCTCACACATTAATTATATGTTAATGAACAGGATCGACTCCCAGTAGTAGTTGAAGTATATACCAAAAATAAAAACACACCTTAAAAAAACCTGCTTTTAGAATTCACTGTGTAACGTCTAGTTATCCACTGATTTTGCTTTGTCCTTTTTTTCCCTTTAACTGACTTCAATAGGAAACACTGAGGCACTGAAAAGCACATCTAAACCACTATCATAGTATTCCATGTAAGCAATTCTAGAACTTCATTAAGTAAATACAGCAAAGCAATAAATAAAAACAGCATATAATCATATCCTTAAGGGTGGGTTCACACTAGCGTTAGGAATTCCGTTATGGCATTCTGTTATAACATGGTTATAACGGAAAATAACGGAATGCCCAGACAGAATACAAAACGGAAGTGTTTAAAAGGCATTTTGTTTGCTTTCCGTCCTAATAGAAGTCTATGGGAAAGCATAACGGATCGGTCTGGGTCCCGTTATGCAAGACGGAAACAAAGTCGACAGGACTTTGTTTTCCGTCTTGCATAACGGGACCCAGACGGATACGTTTTGATTCCCATAGACTTCTATTAGGACGGAGAGCGAACGGAATGCCTTTTAAATGCTTCCGTTTTGCATTCCGTCATAATACAAGTCTATGGGCAGAAGAACGGATTCGTCCTTCTGTCTTATGGATTCCGTTATTTTCCGTTATAGCCATGTTAGAACAGAAAGCCATAACGGAATCCCTAATGCTAGTGTGAACCCACCCTAAGGGGTTCTCCTAGACTTTAATATTGATGGACTGTATATGGCTACTTTCACATCAGCGGAAGCTGGAACAGCCTGCCAGAGAAGGCTGCCGCTAATGTGAAAGTAGCCTAAGCCAGTACATTAAGTTGTGCGCAACAGAATAGTCATTATGGTATTGTTAAGTATGCTCTAACAATAAGGAATGTTCCTGTGGTCTTTCAATGGACCCAGTTTGTTTTTCCCATTTTTGTTCTCCTATATGTACACTGCATTCTGTATTGATCATGGTATCTATGGGGTTAAAAAGCAGAAATCTGCTCCGTTAGCGCAGAAGTGCGGCAATATATTCAAGCCCCATTTCTGCTCCTGATTGTGTTGGCGCAACTGCTGTACCTGCAAGACTTACCATATGCTCATAATAGTATGTCACAAATGCACTTCATCTCAATTCTTGTAATTTGCATATAGCCCCTTTGACATCAGTTGATATAAGATACAGTACGATTCTAATAATATGTGCAGCAGGGTGGCTCTGTGTATTTTGCAGCAGTATTGAAGCCCTGGTGTCTAGAGAAGGAATCCCACCAAAGACATCTGCATGCAGTTTGTATGTTCTCTGCATGATTGTGTGGGTTAACTCCTTGTATTCTGGTTTCCTTCCACACTCCAAAATTATACTTATAGGTTACTTGGTTTTCTATGATGTGTGATATTGGGAAATTATATGGAGTCTCACTAAATCACTGTGCACCATTGAAAAATAAAACTAAAATGTGACCTCTTGAGGCTTTTAATATGTTGGAACTGAGAAGCAATTTATCCATTAGAATTTTGGAGAATTAAAGATTGTCCCTTCTTCACACCCACAGTATAGGTACCAAATCTGATCAGAACCCCTAGGCGGTTCTTCCCTACTTAACTCAGAACTGTTATGGACATACGACCCTTTGCCACCCTTTTAATAGATGTCTCACTCTGATACAGCAAAGAGCCTTCATCACTGCAGCCATCATGCCAACGTCTACCTGGCTGTTTCCTGACACTTTCCCCTCCCCTCTCCTTCCTCCTTAAAGGGGTTGTCTCACTTCAGCAAATGGCATTTATTATGTAAGGAAAGTTAATACAAGGCATACTGCTTCCTTTGTTGGCTTTATTCATTTTTCCATCGCATTATACACTGCTGGTTTCCATGGTTATAACCACCCTGCAATCCAGCAGCCGTGGCCGTGCTTGTGCACTATAGGAAAAGGCACAAGCCCCACTTTTTCCTGTAGTGTGCAAGCACGACTACTGCTGCTGGATTACAGGGTGGTTATAACCATGGAAACCAGCAGTGCATAATGTGATGGGAAAACTAACAATCACAATATGCTATTAAGTACCTTGTATTAACTTTCTCTACATGATAAATGTTATTTGCTGAAGTGAGACAACCCCCAATGTTTTTCTGCTTGACGTGTTGGCACACGACTGGCTAAAAAATTTGAAAACTATATTCCATAAAAACGCTCACAGGATGTGATAGGATAAAACGCTCCCAGGATGTAGAGTCGGTGAGTTGAGCTATTATACTTTTTTTTTTATCCTCCAAACATGAAAGCGTCAAATTTCTGTACAACGCTGGGGAATATGTTGGCACTATATAAGAAGCAGGACATACAGTATATAATAAGTGTCCGAATTCTCTATACATTCCCAGCCACAAGTGAATGATTTCTGAATCTATGATTGACACCGCTCAGTGTGTATTTTAACACCATAGAAGTATTGTTTGTACTTTGGTATAATAGATACATTGCAGGATTTAGTGAACACTTAAACTGTGAACCACTTCATAAAATCCCAGCCATTATAATCTTTCTAAAACCTTAGTAGGCTGAAATTTAAACTATTGCCTGGTCACACTTGACATTTAAATCCAGCAGGCTTTGGTGTAAGGTAATAAATATGTGCCAACTGCTAAGCATCTTATCTCTATATATTAACATGGGTTTACAGTGGCTCCCACATATACAGTATACAGAAAATGCTAAGATAAGCAATGTATTTATTAAAGTCAAAAAGAGAAAAAAAACATTTATGAGCTGAGATGCATTGTACATGATCTCTGGAGCACTGTGCACATTATAACTGAAGCATCATGACTGGCCTAGCTTATTCTATGTACAAATGCAGATCCTGCAGATCCTGCTGTATCAGTTCTGTTCTTGTTGTATGTTCTTTGTGTACTAGATCCACACTTCCCACATATCCAAGTTGACTTCTATCTACATTCCCATCTCCCTTCCCTCAGCCACATAGGGTCCAGTATCTGATCACCCTGTATACAAGTCTCTGACCAAGTGAGATACAATAGCCTGCAACCAAGTGTGCACATGTTTAGGTGACCCTATTAACCCAGTATGGGCCAGTCTAGTAGCAGTATACCATTTTTTTACAATTGTGAAAGTTGTAGTGTACAGCCCAGTCTCTGATAAACAGCAAAATTGTAACGGTCACGTCCACACACACACAGGGGGAAGGATAGTGACCACTGCGCTCCACCCTCACCCCTGGCCCTGCCTACTTGCCTCACGAGTCCGGATGACAGGGGACAACTGGACGACAGTCCCTAACCTTGGATACGTGCAGGGAAGACAGACAAGACAAAATACGGAACATGAACAGACCGGGTCAGAACTAAGAGAGCTACGCAGTACAAAGGGTTAAGCAAAGAATGGTCAGGAGAAGCCGGGGTCAAATACCAGGAGAGTAGAGAAGTACAAGAGGAGTCCTAAGAGAGTAGTCAGGTGGGAGCCGAGGTCACAATACCAGGACGGATGCGCAGTACAGGAGGAGCAGGCAAAAGGATCGTCAGGGAACGGAATCAGATAAGTATTCAGTAGTCCAACAAATAGCCAGGAACCTAGAAATTAACAGGCAACCAGTGGCTAGCAGGCTGCCTGTATTTATAGTGGGGAGTGAGGGTCATGTGACGTGGCCAGCGTCACATGACCGACAGACCAACCAGTTGAGCACCGAGTGATCAGCTCGGCACTCAAGGCAGACTTAGGAGCAGGAAGCCACCCAGCAGTAAAGCCGCCCTGAGAATGAGGTCAAACACAGATCCTCATTTCCAAAGCTAAGCAACAGTTCTGCGGGCAATGGGGGACCGAGTGCACCTTCGGAACCCCGTTACAAAAATATTATTTAATGATACTACAGTGGTGCTTGAAAGTTTGTGAACCATTAAGACTTTTCTAGATTTTTACAAAAATTTGACCTAAAACTATATCAGATTTTCACCCAGGCCCTAATGATAGATAAAGATAACCAAATCAAACAAATAAGTCAAAAATATTAGACTTGATAAGTTATTGAAGGAAATGATCCAATATCTCATGTCTTTTAGTATATGGTGTGGCCCCCTTGTGCAGCAGTAATGAAAAAAAAACCTAATGGGTTCATTTATCAAACTGGTGTAAAGTAGAACTGGCTTAGGTGCCCATAGCAACCAATCAGATTTCACCTTTGATTTTCCAAAGGAGCTGTCAAAAATGAAAGGTGGAATCTGATTAGTTGCTATGGGCAAGCCAGTTCTACTTTACAGCAGTTTGATAACTGACCCCATAAATGTTTCTAGAAATTGCTGATTAATCCTGAACACCAGCTTGAAGGAATGTTAGCCCTTTCCTCAATACAAAACAGCTTCAACTCAGTTATGTTGGTGAATTTCCTCCCATGATGTGCTCCCTCCAAGTCTTTCGACAACATTTCTGTTGGATTAAGGTCAGGACTTTGACTTGACCATTCCAAAACTTTTACTTTATTTTTCTTAAACCATTCTTTGGTAGAATGACGTGAGCTCAGGGTCATTGTCTTGCTGCATGACACATGTTCTCTTCAGATTCAGCTCAGGGACAGATGTCCTGACATTTTCCTTTAGGATTTGCTGGTATAATTCAGAATTCAATTATCCATCAGTGATGAGTCACTGTCCTGGCCCAGATGCAGCCCAAACCATGATACTACCACCACAGTGTTTCACAGATCGAATTAGGTTTATATGTTGAATTCAGTCTTTTCCTTTCTCCAAACCTAATGCTTCTTATTTGAACCAAAAATTTCTCATAACCATTAACATAAGCTAATATGAGAAAAACCTTTAGTTGCTTAGAGGTTACCTTGGGTTCTTTTGTGCCTTCATGGACAATTGCACTTCTTGTTCTTGGTGTGATCCTTGTTGGTCAACCACCCCTGGGGTCAGTAATAATGCTCTTGAATTTACTTTATTTGTACACAATCTAACTGTGGATTGTTGGAGTAAAGTAAAGGGCTAAAGTAATTTAGTAATAAGTTTTCAAGTGAATCACTAAAGATGTTCCTTAAAATTTTGTAGTGTAGTGTAGTCATAAGTGAATCGATTCTAAACTAATCAAATTTGTTATAAATTTCACTAAAATTCATCTGCCAAAGTATCCCAAGTTTTGGCAACTAGTTTCAGACCATTCACGGAAAAATGGAGCCCAGCACCATTTTAATGTTGGTGGGGAAAACGACAGGAAGGAAGAAGATGGAGAATTACATAACCCTAGGAGGGGGGCTTGCCCTGAGAGGCTATGAGGCGGACAGACAGCCTGATAAGCCAATCATGGGGCATTGTTCAGCCAAGTCCTTCTGCATTGAAAGCAGAAACGCCATTTTGCATACAGAATGGGGTTGTGATAGGATGAGTTGTGTCTGTGTCTGCCAATTAACAATTGCAGACACAAGCCAGTTACTAGAAACACTATAGAGAGAGAATTGGAGCTATAATTGGGTAGATTTTAGATTTTTTTTTCCAGGAGATCTTAGAGTAAGTGAGGGACTAGTCACTGTCTTAATTGTTCCATGCAGCTTGCTAGCAAGTTCTGCATTACAGATTCCTGCAGAAATTCATATTCTGTATGAACAACCAGACAGTTTTGTTTTGTAAAAAAAAAAGTTTCTACAGTTCACAGACCTATTGCCAGCACCCCAATAGCATACATTCTGCTGCAAACAAGGAATTACCAAATTAAAAACAAAAGAAGGAAGGTATATAGAAGAAGATAAAGAACTAGCTGACTGCCTCAAAGAATACTTCTGTTCAGTTTTTACAAAGGAAAATGAAGGAGAAGGACCTCAGTTAGGAAAGAAGACTAATGAATCTTTTGATGCATGTGTCTTTACAGAGGAAGAGGTTCTAAGTCAGCTGTCTAAAATTAATACAAATAAGTCACAGGGGCCTGATGGGATACACCCAAAGCTATTAAAAGAGCTCAGCGTTGAACTAGCAAAACCATTAACAGATTTATTTAACCAATCGCTGGCAACAGGAGTCGTCCCAGAAGATTGGAAATTAGCAAATGTTGTGCCCATTCACAAGAAATGTAGTAGGGAGGAATCGGGCAACTATAGGCCAGTAAGCCTGACATCAATAGTGGGGAAATTTATGGAAACCATACTTAAGGAGAGGATTGTGGAACATCTAAAATCCCATGGATTGAAAGATGAAAAACAGCATGGGTTTACTTCAGGGAGATCATGTCAAACTAATCTTATTGATTTTTTCGATTGGGTGACTAAAATAATAGATGGAGGAGGTGCAGTAGACATCGCTTATCTAGACTTTAGTAAGGCTTTTGACACTGTCCCACATAGAAAGCTCATCAATAAAGTGCAGTCTTTGGGCTTGGACTCCCATATTGTTGAATGGATTAGGCAGTGGCTGAGGGACAGGCAACAGAGGGTTGTAGTCAATGGAGTATATTCAGACCAAGGTCTTGTTACCAGTGGGGTACCTCAGGGATCTGTTCTGGGACCCATATTGTTTAATATCTTTATCAGCGAAATTGCAGAAGGCCTCGATGGTAAGGTGTGTCTTTTTGCTGATGACACAAAGATTTGTAACAGGGTTGATGTTCCTGGAGGGATACACCAAATGGAAAAGGACTTAGGAAAACTAGAGGAATGGTCAAAAATATGGCAACTAAAATTTAATGTTGACAAGTGCAAGATAATGCACCTGGGACGTAAAAACCCAAGAGCAGAATATAAAATCAGTGATACAGTCCTAACCTCAGTATCTGAGGAAAGGGATTTAGGGGTCATTATTTCAGAAGACTTAAAGGTAGGCAGACAATGTCATAGAGCAGCAGGAAATGCTAGCAGAATGCTTTGGTGTATAGGGAGAGGAATTACCAGTAGAAAGAGGA
The DNA here is from genome assembly GCF_905171765.1 of Bufo bufo. Classification (NCBI taxonomy): domain Eukaryota; kingdom Metazoa; phylum Chordata; class Amphibia; order Anura; family Bufonidae; genus Bufo; species Bufo bufo. The sequence continues at coordinate 246,745,830 of NC_053390.1, read as the reverse complement.
AGGTGCTCATGCCGCTCTACAGAGCACTAGTGAGACCTCATTTGGAGTATTGTGCTCAGTACTGGAGACCATATCTCCAGAAGGATATTGATACTTTGGAGAGAGTTCAGAGAAGAGCTACTAAACTGGTACATGGATTGCAGGATAAAACTTACCAGGAAAGATTAAAGGACCTTAATATGTATAGCTTGGAAGAAAGACGAGACAGAGGGGATATGATAGAAACTTTTAAATACATAAAGGGAATCAACAAGGTAAAAGAGGAGAGAATATTTAAAAGAAGAAAAACTGCTACAAGAGGACATAGTTTTAAATTAGAGGGGCAAAGGTTTAAAAGTAATATCAGGAAGTATTACTTTACTGAGAGAGTAGTGGATGCATGGAATAGCCTTCCTGCAGAAGTGGTAGCTGCAAATACAGTGGAGGAGTTTAAGCATGCATGGGATAGGCATAAGGCCATCCTTCATATAAGATAGGGCCAGGGGCTATCCATAGTATTTAGTATATTGGGCAGACTGGATGGGCCAAATGGTTCTTATCTGCCGACACATTCTATGTTTCTATGTATGTTTCAAACACAGAGAAATTGACCCTTTTTTCTAAAAGCCAGTTTATACAGTCAGGTCCATAAATATTGGGACATCGACACAATTCTAACATTTTTGGCTCTATACACCATCACAATGGATTTGAAATAAAACAAACAAGATGTGCTTTAACTGCAGACTGTCAGCTTTAATTTGAGCGTACTTACATCCAAATCAGGTGAACGGTGTAGAAATGACAACAGTTTGCATATGTGCCTCCTACTTGTTAAGGAACCAAAAGTAATGGGACAATTGGCTTCTATGCTGTTCCATGGCCAGGTGTGTGTTATTCCCTCATTATCCCAATTACAATGAGCAGATAAAAGGTCCAGAGTTCATTTCAAGTTTGCTATTTGTATTTGGAATCTGTTGCTGTCAACTCTCAAGATGAGATCCAAAGAGCTGTCACTATCAGTGAAGCAAGCCATCATTAGGCTGAAAAAACAAAACAAACCCATCAGAGAGATAGCAAAAACATTAGGCGTGGCCAAAACAACTGTTTGGAACATTCTTAAAAAGAAGGAACGCACCGGTGAGCTCAGCAACACCAAAAGACCCGGAAGACAACGGAAAACAACTGTGGTGGATGACCGAAGAATTCTTTCCCTGGTGAAGAAAACATCCTTCACAACAGTTGGCCAGATCAATAACACTCTCCAGGAGGTAGGTGTATGTGTGTCAAAGTCAACAATCAAGAGAAGACTTCACCAGAGTGAATACAGAGGGTTCACCACAAGATGTAAACCATTGGTGAGCCTCAAAAACAGGAAGGCCAGATTAGAGTTTGTCAAACGACATCTAAAAAAGCCTTCACAGTTCTGGAACAACATCCTATGGACAGATGAGACCAAGATCAACTTGTACCAGAGTGATGGGAAGAGAAGAGTATGGAGAAGGAAAGAAACTGCTCATGATCTAAGTATACCACCTCATCAATGAAGCATGGTGGTGGTAGTGTCATGGCGTGGGCATGTATGGCTGCCAATGGAACTGGTTCTCTTGTATTTATTGATGATTTGACTGCTGACAAAAGCAGCAGGATGAATTCTGAAGTGTTCCGGGCAATATTATCTGCGTATATTCAGCCAAATACTTCAGAACTCATTGGACGGCGTTTCACAGTGCAGATGGACAATGACCAACCAAAGAGTTTTTTAAGAAAGAAGTGGAATGTTATGCAATGGCCAAGTCAATCACCTGACCTGAATCCGATTGAGCATGCATTTCACTTGCTGAAGACAAAACTAAAGTGAAAATGCCCCAAGAACAAGCAGGAACTGAAGACAGTTGCAGTAGAGGCCTGGCAGAGCATCACCAGGGATGAAACCCAGCGTCTGGTGATGTCTATGCGTTCCAGACTTCAGGCTGTAATTGACTGCAAAGTATTTGCAACCAAGTATTAAAAAGTGAAAGTTTGACTTATGATTATTATTCAGTCCCATTACTTTTGGTCCCTTAACAAGTGGGAGGCATATATGCAAACTGTTGTAATTCCTACACCGTTCACCTGATTTGGATGTAAATTCCCTCAAATTAAAGCTGACAGTCTGCAGTTGAAGCACATATTGTTTGTTTCATTTCAGATCCATTGTGGTGGTGTATAGAGCCAAAAATGTTAGAATTGTGTCAATGTCCCAATATTTATGGACCTGACTGTATTTACAATTTTTTTTATTGGAAATTTACTAATATAATAATATTCTAAAAACCTGTGTTAGTTGAACATATTGCTTTATGACTTCAAGAAAACATTCAGTGTTATACCAAAACCAATACGCCAATAACGCCATTATTATACCCGTGTTAGTGAACACATCGTTTTGTTACTTCCAGAAACCGTTCAGTGTTATACCAAAAACAATATGGTAATAAAACCATTATTGTACCTGTGTTAGTGAACGTGTTATTTTATTAGTTCAAGAATCTGTTCATTCTATACCAAAAACCATCTGGCAATGACACCATTAATATACCCATGTTAGTGAACGTGTTATTTGTTACTTCAGAAAATCATTAATTGTTATATAAAACACATTTTACTGCAAAAAAAACCTGAATTATTACCTTTGTAAATTGTCAATAACAGTATGCAGTGTGTTTGTAGAAGTGAAGGAACATTTAATTGCACCTCTGTCTTTAAATTACAGAAAAGAACGCTTGTAATGTTGCTGTTTAATAATCTGGACTGTGCATTTTCATTTATATGCTTCATAATAAAATGTTTGGTAAATGGAAGAGTTCAAAATGAAAGACCCAGGCCTCATCATCCGAGAATCAGAATGAGATTGTGAGTGAGATTGAGGACTGGATGGCTCACTCTTCCTTTCAGTCATAGCAGGATGATGTGGAGGTCACCTCTGGGTTGCCTTGGGGCAAGGCATCACAGCTAGAGATGAGCGAATTTTTCAAAATTTCGATTTGGCCGGTTCGCCGAATTTATTTGTGGCGAATCGCGTTAAAAGATGGCTATTTCCTGGCTGCAGAGAGCCTTTATTGTGGTGTATAACACTGTGCCTTGCAGTAACACACATAGGGAGTCTGCTGTGGTAGTGAAACAATACTGTGAGTCAGTATGACATGCAAATGACTGGCGTCGCTCTTTGAATCACTGCACACTTCACTTATTTGGGCTGTTATGGGGCCAAAACTGACCAAATAACTCAAGTGTGAACTCAGCCTTACAGGTCAATGTTAGCGTCAAAAAGAAGCGCACTCCTTTTACACCGTCAGCAGCTGATGCCACATAGATGTCTACAGAACCTGTTATATTAAACGCTTATACAAGTAGAGCCCCCTCCAACAAAGTGGAGAGGGTGTCAGCAGTAAGTTTGTGTTCACCTCACTGATTATTTTGCCCTTCCTTTGATCTGTCAGAACAATAACCCCCAAAAAAACGTATCCTGTCTGTGGAGCATCCGCCTTCACTTTGGTCAGTAATCCATAAGTATTGCTAAAGCAAAAAAAAACAGGAGTGCATCCAAAACAGAGATGACACGTGAATGGAATATTTGCATGTCTTCTGTGTTTTGTACCCACTCCTGCTTTAGGCTACCAAATCATAAGCCAATTCTGATGCAAAATAGGGACCATGTCATGCAGGCATTACAGCTGTTACATAGACAGGATCTCATTTTTCCTTCCTTCGGACAGATCAGAAGAAGCGTCAAATAAATGATGATGTCAGCCAGACCGAAAGGCAAAATAGTGGCCCAGTCATGAAGTGGGGAGGGTGGGAACAGCATGAGAAGTCCACAGAGTGGCCCTATGACATAGTGGTGAGGTGGAAGCAGCATGAGGAGACCACAGAGTGGCCCAATGACAAGAGTCTGGAGGTGGCAGCAGCATCAGGAGGATGCCACAAAGTGGCACAATGACAGTGTGGAGGTAGCAGCAGCAGCATCATCAGGAGACCACAGAGTGGCACAATGACAGAGTGTGGAGGTGGTGGCAGCAGCAGCATCAGGAGGAGGCCACAGAGTGGCACAATGACAGTGTGGAGGTGGCGGCAGCATCAGGAGGCCACAGAGTGGCGCAATGACAGAGTGTGGAGGTGGCAGCAGCATCAGGAGGCCACAGAGTGGCACAATGACAGTGTGGAGGTGGCAGCAGCAGCAGCATCAGGAGGAGGCCACAGGGTGGCACAATGACAGTGGGTGGATTGTTGGAGTAAAGTAAAGGGCTAAAGTAATTTAGTAATAAGTTTTCAAGTGAATCACTAAAGATGTTCCTTAAAAATTAGTAGAGTAGTGTAGTGAATCGATTCTAAACTAATCAAACTTGTTACAAATTTCACTAAAATTCATCTACCAAAGTATCCTAAGTTCTGGCAATTAGTTTCAGACGATTCACGTACAAACGGAGCCTAGGACCATTTTAATGATGGTGGGGAAAACAACAGGAAGGAAGAAGATGGAGGATTACATAACCCTAGGAGGGGAGCTTGCCCTGAGAGTCTCTGAGGCGAACAGACAGCCTGATAAGCCAATTATGGGGAATTATTCAGCCAAGTCCTTCTACACTGAAAGCAGAAACGCCATTCTGCATACAGAATGGGGTTACGATAGGATGAGTTGTGTCTGTGTCTGCTAATAAGCAATTGCAGACACAAGCCAGTTACTAGGGACACTATAGGGAGAGAATTGGAGCTATAATTTGGTGTGGAGGTGATGGCAGAAGCAGCATCAGGAGGAGGCCACAGAGTGGCACAATGACAGTGTGGAGGTGACAGCAGCATCAGGAGGCCACAGAGTGGCACAATGACAGAGTGTGGAGGTGTTGGCAGCAGTAGAATCAGGAGGAGGCCACAGGGTGGCACAATGACAGTGTGGAGGTGGCAGCAGCATCAGGAGGCCACAGAGTGGCACAATGAGAGAGTGTGGAGGTGGTGTCAGCAGCAGCATCAGGAGGAGGCCACAGGGTGGCACAATGACAGTGTGGAGGTGGCAGCAGCAGCATGAGGAGACCACAGAGTGGCACAATGACAGAGTGTGGAGGTGGCAGCAGCAGCGTCAGGTGAAGGCCACAGGGTGGCAAAATGACAGTGTAGAGGTGGCAGCATCATCATCAGGAAGCCACAGAGTGGCACAATGACAGAGTGGGGAGATGGCAGCAGCATCAGGAGGAGGCTAGAGGGTGGTACAATGACAGTGTGGAGGTGGCAGCAGCAGTAGCATCAGGAGGCCACAGAGTAGCAAGGTGACATAGTGAGGTATCAGCCACATCAGGAGACCACAGAGTGGCAAGGTGATATAGTGTGGAGGTGGCAGCAGCATCAGGAGACCACAGAGTGACCCGGTGACAGAGTGGGGAGGTGGGTGGCAATACCAGTACCAACTGAAGATGGTGGGTGAAAGAAGGAGCACATGGCATCAGATGTGTGGCATCAGGTGGGTGGCAGCATCAGAATAGTAGCTGAGGCAGGTAGCCAGAAAAAAACGGTCTCTTTTGTCAAAGTGTTGGTGTGGCACCATGGATGATCTAGTCTGATGCATCAGGCATTGGTGGGTGGAAATCCTGGCTGATCCACGCCTGATTCATCTTGACAAAGGTCTGTCTCTCCACATTTTGAGTGGACAGGCGAGTTCTTCTTGGGGTAATTATGGCCCCCACTGCACTAAACACCCTTTCTAATGCCACACTACTGGCCGGGCAGGACAGCATTTCCAGGGCAAACTCTGTCAGTTGCGGCCACAAATCCAGTTTGGCTGCCCAGTAGTCCAGCGGATTTTCAATGTGGGGTGGCAGGGTGCTGTCCAAGTTTGCCACCACCTGCTGGTTCACGTCCTGCTCCAGGTCTAGCTGCTGCTGGTGAGTAGTTCCTTCACTAAGCGGGTGAAGAAAGCTGCTTATCAGCGACTCTAGATTCAAGTTGCTGCTGATAGAGCTGGAACTGCTCAAACCCCCCCACCCTGCCACAGCAGCCATGGCAGAGGAACGTGAGCGCATAGGGCCCCCCCCAGTCAGACCTGCGAGAGGATGGACGATGGCGCAGATAGGCAGCGGCCAACTGACTACATAGGATGTCTCTATAGTAGTTCAGTTTGTCCTCCCTCTCAGCGAGTGTAAAAAAGGCCCCCATTTTGGACCGGTAGCGAGGGTCCAACAAGGTGGAAAGCCAGAAGTCATCCCTCTGCCGAATGGTGACAATTTGGCTGCAAGTAAGCATGCATCGGTCCATTTGTGCAAGTGACTTAGAGGGACTCCCTGCCTCCATCTCCACTGCATACTGCCACGGTGTGTCTGGGTCCTCTGCCTCGTCTTCCTCATCGCCCTGTAGCTCCTCTGGCTGCTCCTGCTCCTGTCACCTGTGTGAAAAACCACCCATTTCACTACACATTGCTTGTGCTCCAATGTCCTCCTCCTCCAGTTCAGCCCCCACAGGGCTCATGTGGACGTTCGATCTAGGCACCACGTCTCCAGTCCCCTGAACAGCCAGATTTACCAGCATCTGTTCCAGGACATGAAGCAGTGGATTGACGTTGTTCATTCCGGTGTCCTGGCGACTGACAAATAATGTGGCCTTCTCAAAGGGCGTGAGTAAACGGCAGGTGTCACAAATGAGCTGCCACTGGCTGACATCGAAGTTACACAGTGGAATACTCCTGTCCGCTTAGATCATCAAGAAATCATTTATGTCCTTTTTCTGTTCGTATAGTCGGTTCAACATATGGAGGGTGGAATTCCAATGGGTGGAAACTTTGCATATCAGTCTTTGTTGGGGAATGCTGTTCTGCCGCTGCAGCTCAAGGAGGGTGTGCTTTGTGGTGTACGAGTGGCTGAAGTGCATGCAAAATTTCCTGGCCATTTCTAGGATGTCTTGCAGATGGGTGGAAGACTTCAGGAACCGCTTGACAACCAGATTGAACGTGTATGCCATGTAGGGCGCATGGCTCAGCCCTTCTTAAAGCAGCGCCGACACCATGTTCTGCCCTTTGTCTGTCACCATGGTTCCAATTTTGAGTTGTCGCAGAGAAAGCCAGGATTCTATTTCTTGATGAAGGAAACGGAGCAGTTCCTCCCCGTGTGACTCAGTTCGCCTAGGCGAACGAGGTGCAGAATATCGTGACACCGCCGTGCCCTGCACATGTGGTATGCTGGAGGGGCACTGTGAATTGTCTCTGCAGTGGAGGCTGAGGACACAGTGGAGGATGAGGAGGCAGAGGCGGACATTGTTGCAGGACCAACGGCGTGAGAATGTTCAGGCAGATGCTGCGTCACCTGGCCAAGTTGCTGGTGTGGCTGTGCAGGAACCACATTCACCCAGTTGGCCGTAAAGGACATCTATTGTCCCTGACCGTAGTTACAGCTCCACACGTCGGCGCTGCCGTGCACTTTGGCAGACACTAATAGGCTCAAGGACTGGCCCACCTTCTGTTCTACATATGTGTGCAGGCTGGTACTGCCTTTTTGGCAAATAAATGAAGGCTTGGGACTCTCCACCTCGGCTCGGCACTAGCCATCAGTTCTTTGAAAGGTGCAGAGTCCACCATTTGGAAAGGGAGGGACTGCAGCACCAGCAACTTGGCCAGGAGCACATTCAGCTTCTGTACCGTTGGATAAGTGCATGCATACTGTTGTCTCTTGGCAATCGTTTCGGTGATCGATTGCTGATGGAATGACTGACAAGGAGGAGGAGCAGGAGCATCAGGACCAGCAGATGATGGGAAGGACAGACAGCTCCCTTCGGCTGAGGTGGTGGAGCCTCGACTGCCTTAAATTGGGTGTGTGCCATTGGGTAATGCAGCGGTTCCTGCAGCAGGCTGGACCACCACATCGGAGCTACGGTTCTCCCAGGCCACTTTATGGTGACGCTGCATATGTTGACGCAGGTCCATGGTACCAACATTGCCACCCTGGCCACGCTTTACCTTCTGCCCACAGATTCTACAAATGGCCCTGTTCGCCTCCTCGGGCGGCTTAACAAAAAACTGCAACACCGACGAGTAGGTCATTTTACACCCAACACTCCACACTGATTGACTGCTACCACTGCTGCTTCCATGAACCCCTGCACCACTAATTTCCAGGCAGGTAGGCTCCTGCGAAACGGGTGGTCTACACAGAAAAGGACAGAGGCAGGTTGAGGACAGGTGAGGGCACAGGGCCTGACGAACCCACCGACTCTTGGCTGGGGGTGTCTGATGTCACTTGGGACGAAGTGGATGACCGAGTCAACCATTCAAGAACCGTTGGGTCGCTGGTCAGGACACGACCACTAGATGACACAGGGAGCTCAAGCCTCTCTCTGCGACTCCTGCTGCCACGCCTCCTTACTCTGCTGTGACCTGTGCCTGGGCCAGAAACATTTAGGCCTCTGCCACTCCCCTGTGCAGGGCCTGGCACTTCTCTGTCTGACATACTGTTAGATCAAATAAATCAATAAAAAGGAAATTAAAACACCCCAAAAAAGTCAGTAATTTTCTCCCTTCACCACACAACGGCTAATAAGCCCTTTTCTTTTTCCACTAAAACACGCCAAAAAGGGCTTTAGAACATATAACTGCACCGCTGAACGGCAAATAATATATATTTTTTTGCCACTAATACAAGACAAAAGAGGGTTTAGAACATATAACTACACTGCTGAACGGCAAATAGGGCCTTACTTTTTTCCACTTATACACTCCACAAAAGGCTTTAGAACATATAACTGCACCACTGAACGGCAAATAATATATATTTTTTTGCCACTAATACACACCAAAAAGGGCTTTAGAACATATAACTGCATTGCTGAACGGCAAATAGGCCCTTATCTTTTTCCACTTATACACGCCACAAAAGGGCTTTGTAACATATAACTGCACCGCTGAACTGCAAATAGGCCCTTATTTTTTTCCACTTATTCCACTTATACACGCCACAAAAGGCTTTAGAACATATAACTACACTGCTGAACGGCAAATAGGCCCTTACTTTTTTCCACTTATACACTCCACAAAAGGCTTTAGAACATATAACTGCACCGCTGAACGGAAAATAATATATATTTTTTTGCCACTAATACATGCGAAATAGGGCTTTAAAACATATAACTGCCGTGCTGAACAGCAAATAATATATATATTTTTGACACTAATACATACCAAAAAGGGCTTTAGAACATATAACTGCACCTCTGAGCGGCAAATAATATATATTTTTTGCCACTAATGCACGCCAAAAAGGGCTTTAGAACATATAACTGCACTGCTGAACAGCAAATAGGCTCTTATTTTTTTACACTTATACACGCCACAAAAGGGCTTTAGAACATAACTGCACCGCTGAACGGCAAATAGGCCCTATCTTTTTTCCACTTATACACTCCACAAAAGGCTTTAGAACATATAACTGCACCGCTGAACAGCATATAATATATATTTTTTTGCCACTAATACAAGCCAAAAAGGGTTTAAAACATATAACTGCCCTGCTGAACGGCAAATAATATATATATTTTTTTTGCCACTAATACACGCCAAAAAGGGCTTTAGAACATATAACTGCACCGCTGAACGGAAAATATTTATTTTTTGCCACTAATACCAGCCAAAAAGGGCTGTGATTTTCTCACTTCACAACACAACGGCAAATACTGTTTTTTGGGCCACTAATACACACAAAAAAGTTCTTTAGAACATCTAACTGTACCCCCGAATGGCAAATAGGCCCTTACTTTTTTCCACTTATACACTCCACAAAAGGCTTTAGAACATATAACTGCACAGCTGAACGGCAAATAATATATATTTTTTTTGCCACTAATACATGCCAAAAAGAGCTTTATAAGATATAACTGCACTGCTGAACGAGAAATAGGCCCTTATTTTTTTCCATGTATACATGCCAAAAAGGGCTATAGAACATATAACTGCATTGCTGAACGGCAAATAGGCCCTTATCTTTTTCCTTTTATACAAGCCACAAAAGGCTTTAGAACATATAACTGCACCGATGAACGGCAAATAATATATATTTGTTTGCCACTAATACACACCAAAAAGGGCTTTGTAACATATAACTGCACCGCTGAACTGCAAATAGGCCATTATTTTTTTCCACTTATTCCACTTATACACGCCACAAAAGGCTTTAGAACATATAACTACACTGCTGAACGGCAAATAGGCCCTTACTTTTTTCCACTTATACACTCCACAAAAGGCTTTAGAACATATATCTGCACCGCTGAACGGAAAATAATATATATTTTTTTGCCACTAATACACGCGAAATAGGGCTTTAAAACATATAACTGCCGTGCTGAACAGCAAATAATATATATATTTTTGACACTAATGCATACCAAAAAGGGCTTTAGAACATATAACTGCACCTCTGAGCGGCAAATAATATATATTTTTTGCCACTAATGCACGCCAAAAAGGGCTTTAGAACATATAACTGCACTGCTGAACAGCAAATAGGCTCTTATTTTTTTACACTTATACACGCCACAAAAGGGCTTTAGAACATAACTGCACCGCTGAACGGCAAATAGGCCCTATCTTTTTTCCACTTATACACTCCACAAAAGGCTTTAGAACATATAACTGCACCGCTGAACAGCATATAATATATATTTTTTTGCCACTAATACAAGCCAAAAAGGGTTTAAAACATATAACTGCCCTGCTGAACGGCAAATAATATATATATTTTTTTTGCCACTAATACACGCCAAAAAGGGCTTTAGAACATATAACTGCACCGCTGAACGGAAAATATTTATTTTTTGCCACTAATACCAGCCAAAAAGGGCTGTGATTTTCTCACTTCACAACACAACGGCAAATACTGTTTTTTGGGCCACTAATACACACAAAAAAGTTCTTTAGAACATCTAACTGTACCCCCGAATGGCAAATAGGCCCTTACTTTTTTCCACTTATACACTCCACAAAAGGCTTTAGAACATATAACTGCACAGCTGAACGGCAAATAATATATATTTTTTTTGCCACTAATACATGCCAAAAAGAGCTTTATAAGATATAACTGCACTGCTGAACGAGAAATAGGCCCTTATTTTTTTCCATGTATACATGCCAAAAAGGGCTATAGAACATATAACTGCATTGCTGAACGGCAAATAGGCCCTTATCTTTTTCCTTTTATACAAGCCACAAAAGGCTTTAGAACATATAACTGCACCGATGAACGGCAAATAATATATATTTGTTTGCCACTAATACACACCAAAAAGGGCTTTGTAACATATAACTGCACCGCTGAACTGCAAATAGGCCCTTATTTTTTTCCACTTATTCCACTTATACACGCCACAAAAGGCTTTAGAACATATAACTACACCGCTGAACGGCAAATAGGCCCTTACTTTTTTCCACTTATACACTCCACAAAAGGCTTTAGAACATATAACTGCACCGCTGAACGGAAAATAATATATATTTTTTTGCCACTAATACACGCGAAATAGGGCTTTAAAACATATAACTGCCGTGCTGAACAGCAAATAATATATATATTTTTGACACTAATACATACCAAAAAGGGCTTTAGAACATATAACTGCACCTCTGAGCGGCAAATAATATATATTTTTTGCCACTAATGCACGCCAAAAAGGGCTTTAGAACATATAACTGCACTGCTGAACAGCAAATAGGCTCTTATTTTTTTACACTTATACACGCCACAAAAGGGCTTTAGAACATAACTGCACCGCTGAACGGCAAATAGGCCCTATCTTTTTTCCACTTATACACTCCACAAAAGGCTTTAGAACATATAACTGCACCGCTGAACAGCATATAATATATATTTTTTTGCCACTAATACAAGCCAAAAAGGGTTTAAAACATATAACTGCCCTGCTGAACGGCAAATAATATATATATTATTTTGCCACTAATACACGCCAAAAAGGGCTTTAGAACATATAACTGCACCGCTGAACGGAAAATATTTATTTTCTGCCACTAATACCAGCCAAAAAGGGCTGTGATTTTCTCACTTCACAACACAACGGCAAATACTGTTTTTTGGGCCACTAATACACACAAAAAAGTTCTTTAGAACATCTAACTGTACCCCCGAATGGCAAATAGGCCCTTACTTTTTTCCACTTATACACTCCACAAAAGGCTTTAGAACATATAACTGCACAGCTGAACGGCAAATAATATATATTTTTTTTGCCACTAATACATGCCAAAAAGAGCTTTATAAGATATAACTGCACTGCTGAACGAGAAATAGGCCCTTATTTTTTTCCATGTATACATGCCAAAAAGGGCTATAGAACATATAACTGCATTGCTGAACGGCAAATAGGCCCTTATCTTTTTCCTTTTATACAAGCCACAAAAGGCTTTAGAACATATAACTGCACCGATGAACGGCAAATAATATATATTTGTTTGCCACTAATACACACCAAAAAGGGCTTTGTAACATATAACTGCACCGCTGAACTGCAAATAGGCCCTTATTTTTTTCCACTTATTCCACTTATACACGCCACAAAAGGCTTTAGAACATATAACTACACTGCTGAACGGCAAATAGGCCCTTACTTTTTTCCACTTATACACTCCACAAAAGGCTTTAGAACATATAACTGCACCGCTGAACGGAAAATAATATATATTTTTTTGCCACTAATACACGCGAAATAGGGCTTTAAAACATATAACTGCCGTGCTGAACAGCAAATAATATATATATTTTTGACACTAATACATACCAAAAAGGGCTTTAGAACATATAACTGCACCTCTGAGCGGCAAATAATATATATTTTTTGCCACTAATGCACGCCAAAAAGGGCTTTAGAACATATAACTGCACTGCTGAACAGCAAATAGGCTCTTATTTTTTTACACTTATACACGCCACAAAAGGGCTTTAGAACATAACTGCACCGCTGAACGGCAAATAGGCCCTATCTTTTTTCCACTTATACACTCCACAAAAGGCTTTAGAACATATAACTGCACCGCTGAACGGCAAATAATATATATTTTTTTGCCACTAATACACGCCAAAAAGGGCTTTAGAACATATAACTGCACCTCTGAACGGCAATTAGCCCCTTATTTTTCTCCACTTATTCCACTTATACACGCCACAAAAGGCTTTAGAACATATAACTACACCGCTGAACGGCAAATAATATATATTTTTTTGCCACTAATACATGCCAAAAAGGGCTTTAGAACATATAACTGCACTGCTGAACAGCAAATAATATATATTTTTTTGCCACTAACACACAACAAAAAGGACTTTAGAACATATAACTGCACCGCTTTAAAGAGTTTAAAAGGAGGGGAGGGAGATAAAGAGCAAATATTTGTTAAACAAGAACAAAACAAAAAATTAAAAGCTGAGTCGTAGGACACCTCAGAGCATATTTGATTAGTATAGAACTGATTTAGACACAAATCAGATTTTGTGAAATATCGACTAACCGGATGCAAAACGAATAAGTTCCCTTGTCTCTGCTATGGTGGTTTATTAATGTAAATTTTATAAATGTATTATTTACAGTAGATAACTCTTTTTAACTTGAGTTTTTGTAAGAGGCAGATGTATTCCCTATTGCCATTGCTCAGTTACTTACTATAATAGATTTCTTGGCAAAGGCAAAGTAACATGAACTTACAAAAGATCCTACGTCAGCTGAGAACAGTTCAGAGATCAAAGTTGTGCCTTGCATTGCTTTAAATGGAGTCATGAAACAGTATAGGCCTGGAAAGACTAAAATGTTATTATATTTGGCTCTGTGATACTTATCCACAAATATCTTGTGCGTGCCATTAATTTGTTTTACACATTCTTTCAGTCTATGATATTGTAAAGAATTTGTGTCTTTTTTTTCTTGCAGCTTTTCATTTTCAGCCATACAGCATTAAAAGTACAAATGGTGGATCAGGATAGAATCTCCCAAATTGTTTCATAATCACTGAACTGAAACTTAACGAGTTGAATCCATTAAAAAAAGGGAATATAGCCGGCAGAGGCTGGAGCTGCCACTTGCTTGAGCAGAGGGGATGAATGAATTCCATTAGTTGCACTTAGAATCACGGCATATCACTCCACTGCAATACATGGAACTGGTGTTAGGAAGTGTATTTGCCAGCTGAAAACACGGACAATAAAAATCTACTCTAAGATAAACATAGGAGGAAGCAACACCCTAAACATAAAAATGGGGGGAAATCGGTTTACTTAACTGGAAAAACAAGACGTATCATGATAACAATGACTGGCTTTCTTATTCTGCACAGTTCCCATGTTTTTGTAACTGTTAGTCAAGTGCTCAGCTTACTTTTTTGCTTTAATACATATTTATTAGAAAATGCTTACATTTTATATATAAAGTTTCCAACATTGTATGCTGGTAATAATGTAAAATACTCATATTTCAGCCTGTACAATTCGTGGCAACTAGATGAAGCTAATAAGATAATAAAGTCTTGCAATCTGTTGTACATTTTAAAAGGAAGATCTTGCTGAAAGTTATTGCCCAGTTCAAGTCTTTCGAGTGGTGTATAACTAGAGATTTTAGCCCAAACAAGTGACCATCGTTACACGTATATTCACCATTACCATAGGTCTTAGATGCCTATTTATAAGAGATTTGTGTCTAATATATGAACAATGCGTCAGGAAAAGTAAGGCCTTGCTATTACTAAGGGTGCAGTTAGAATTTTTCCAGGGATGAAAAAAAAAATTGTTTTGCCATTTCTCGATGATTCTCTGTAACTCAAAAATGTCTGTTTGTAACCTCCACCAGAGATATATAGTCACAGCCTGTAGAGGGAGACACAGAGTATGCTCAATAGTGTTCATTAGGTGCTGTGTACAACTTGGAGGTTGTACAGAGTCATACACATGACACATGCCCGATGCATGTACATAGTTATATTACCACTCTGCTTTCTAGAAATCCATAGAAGGGCTACCATAGAGTTACATAAGACCTCTAATGTACCTCTATATATTTCAAACCAAAGCATACGGGGGTCAGATTTGTAAAAAAAAAATTGATATGTAGAGTTTCATAGTAATGACCGTTATTGAACGGTCACTGCCATGAACCTCAACATATGTATAGTGTAATGGTGGTCACATAACATTCTGCATGTCACTTTTGTACACAATGCCATACTAGGTCATTAGTTTCAGTGACAATCATAATGCTCCTTGTGCTTAGTTGATCAGAGCATCCAGACCTTGCATGTCGTGCTTTACATAGTAACATAGTACATAAGGCAGAAAAAAGACATTTGTCCATCCAGTTCGGCCTGTCATCCTGTAAGTTGGTCCAGAGGAAGGCAAAAAAAAAAACTGTGAGGTAGAAGCCAATTTTTCCCCACTTTAGGGGAATAAAAAATTCCTTCCCGACTCCAATCAGGCAATCAGAATAACTCCCTGGATCAACGACCCCTCTCTAGTAGCTATAGCCTATAATATTATTACGCTCCAGAAATACATCCAGGCCCCTCTTGAATTCCTTTATTGTACTCACCATCACCACCTCCTCAGGCAGAGAGTTCCATAGTCTCACTGCTCTTACCATAAAGAATCCTCTTCTATGTTTGTGTACAAACCTTCTTTCCTCCAGAGACAGAGGATGTCCCCTCGTCACAGTCACAGTCCTGGGGATAAATAGATGATGGGATAGTACTGACCCCTGATATATTTATACATATTAATTAGATCTCCCCTCTTTTTTCTAAAGTAAATAACCCTAATTTTGATAATCTTTCAGGGTACTGTAGTTGCCCCATTCCAGTTATTACTTTAGTTGCCCTCCTCTGGACCCTCTCCAGCTCTGCTATGTCTGCCTTGTTTACAGGAGCCCAGAACTGTACACAGTACTCCATGTGTGGTCTGACTAGCGATTTGTAAAGTGGTAGGACTATGTTCTTATCACGGGCATCTATGCCCCTTTTGATGCAACCCATTATCTTATTGGCCTTGGCAGCAGCTGCCTGACACTGGTTTTTGCAGCTTAGTTTGCTGTTTATTAAAATTCCTAGATCCTTTTCCATGTCAGTGTTACCGAGTGTTTTACCATTTAGTATGTACGGATGACTTGCATTATTCCTTCCCATGTGCAGAACTTTACATTTGTCAGTGTTAAACCTCATCTGCCACTTCTCTGCCCAAGCCTCCAATCTATCCAGATCCCTCTGTAGTAGTATGGCTGTCCTCTTTAGTGTTAATTACTTTACACAGTTTAGTGTCCTCTGCGAAAATTTATACTTTACTGTGCAAGCCAATAAATATATTGAAGAGAATAGGGCCCAATACTGACCCCTGAGGTACTCCACTAGTGACAGTGACCCAATCTGAGTATGTACCGTTAATAACCACCCTCTGTTTTCTATCATTGCGACAGTTACTTACCCACATACAGATGTTTTCTCCCAGTCCAAGCATTCTCATTTTATATACTAACCTTTTATGTGGTACAGTGTCAAATGCTTTGGAGAAGTCCAGATATACGACATCCATTGATTCGCCGCTGTCAAGTCTAGAACTTACCTCCTCATAGAAACTGATTAAATTAGTTTGGCATGACCAATCCCTCATGAAGCCATGCTGATATGGCGTTATTTGCTTATTTCCGTTGAGATGCTCTAAGATAGCATCTCTTAGAAAACCTTCAAACAGTTTACCCATAACAGATGTTAAACTTACCGGCCTATAGTTTCCAGGCTCTGTGTTTGGACCCTTTTTGAATATTGGCACCACATTTGCTATGCGCCAATCCTGTGGGACATTCCCTGTCAGTATAGAATCCGCAAATGTGACATCTAACGATCCCCGTGGCTTTGTATTATGCTCACTGCTTACAGCTCCCTGATAAAATAGTGGTAGGCTATCCTGTTGGAGGAGGGGCATTCTGTGCTTGCCACACCTCTCCTCCTAGGATTGGCTGTCGTGTAGGCAGGGATGGACTGGGAACTTAAAGTGGCCCTGGAAAAAAACTTAAAAGTGGACCCATGTTGTAGGCAGGTACTAATTGACAGAAGGCAGGGCAACATAAGTAAGCGGGGCCAGAAATATCTTGATGTAGCACAAAATGCCATCCCAACAGGATGAAATACCACATAGCAACACAAAATACTGCTGACCCCACCACAGTATTCAACTGTATCACTGTGCAGAAGATGGCAACATGGTTGAATTCAGAAGGGGACCTATGACTGCCAGTCAAGTCCTTAAGTACCTGATGCTTCTAGCATTAACTAATGCTGAGAAGATCAGATCATTAAGTACCCAGCCTGCAGCTGTGAGGAGGGGCGGCCCCCTGTGTATCGGCCCAGCAGGAAATTTCCCTCTAGGGTCTATGGCCAGTCTACCCCTGCGTGTAGGCTTAACTCTTCCTAGGGATGGGGCCTCTCCTTCAAATAACTGTATTCCATCGGTGGCCTTATAGTTGAACTAGCACCATACATGCCAACACACACCATCAGATGTGGTTAGTGTTAATTTTGCACTATGTATTTCCCTACATCTCCTGATGAAACAGGACACATCACAACTGTGTTGTAGCATACTGAGGATTTTAAAAGCAATGCTGCACATGCCAACTGTGCAAGTTATGGTGCCTGAACATAGCATTACATTTAGTGCACTGTGGACCTTTTTAGTCTCAATGACAGGTAGTAGCAAATGTTTGCTGTAATAGTCAACCCAGACTTACAGTAGGTGTCCTTGCAGTCCAACAACTGACACATGGACCATTGTGCTCTGGTGCAATTCCTGGCAATTATTGTATGTACTTTCATCACTGATATTATGACATTAATGGTGCGGTTAAACTAAAGGTTATGCCCTCTTTTTGTGCTCTTACCATATACAGTCAGGTCCATAAATATTGGGACATCGACACAATTCAAAATTTTTTGGCTCTATACACCACCACAATAGATTTGAAATGAAACAAACAAGATGTGCTTTAACTGCAGACTGTCATATTTAATTTGAGGGTATTTACATCCAAATCAGGTGAACAGTGTAGGAATTACAACAGTTTGCATATGTGCCTACCACTTGTTAAGGAACCAAAAGTAATGGGACAATTGGCTTCTCAGCTGTTCCATGGCCAGGTGTGTGTTATTCCCTCATTATCCCAATTACAATGAGCAGATAAAAGGTTCAGAGTTAATTTCAAGTGTGCTATTTGAATTTGGAATCTGTTGCTGTCAACTGTCAAGATGAGATCCAAAGAGTTGTCACTATCAGTGAAGAAAGCCATCATTAGGCTGAAAAACAAAACAAACCCATCAGAGAGATAGCAAAAACATTAGGCGTGGCCAAAACAAATGTTTGGAACATTCTTAAAAAGAAGGAACGCAACGGTGAGCTCAGAAACACCAAAAGACCCGGAAGACTACGGAAAACAACTGTAGTGGATGACCGAAGAATTCTTTCCCTGGTGAAGAAAACACCCTTCACAACAGTTGGCCAGATCAAAAACACTCTCCAGGAGGTAGGTGTATGTGTGTCAAAGTCAACAATCAAGAGCAGACTTCACCAGAGTGAATACAGAGGGTTCACCACAAGATGTAAACCATTGGTGAGCCTCAAAAAACAGAAAGGTCAGATTAGAGTTTGCCAAATGACATCTAAAAAAGCCTTCACAGTTCTGGAACAACATCCTATGGACAGATGAGACCAGGATCAACTTGTACCAGAGTGATGGGAAGAGAAGAGTATGGAGAAGGAAGGGAACTGCTCATGATCCTAAGAATACCACCTAATCAGTGAAGCATAGTGGTGGTAGTGTCATGGCGTGGGCATGTATGGCTGCCAATGGAACTGGTTCTTTTGTATTTATTGATGATGTGACTGCTGACAAAAGCAGCAGGATAAATTCGGGCAATATTATCTGCTCATATTCAGCAAAATGCTTCAGAACTCATTGGACGGCGCTTCACAGTGCAGATGGACAATGACCCAAAGCATACTGCAAAAGCAACCAAAGAGTTTTTTAAGGGAAAGAAGTGGAATGTTATGCAATAGCCAAGTCAATCACGTGACCTGAATCCGATTGAGCATGCATTTCACTTGCTTAAGACAAAACTGAAGGGAAAATGCCCCAAGAACAAGCAGGAACTGAAGACAGTTGCAGTAGAGGCCTGGCAGAGCATCATCAGGGATGAAACCTAGCATCTGGTGATGTCTATGTGTTCCAGACTTCAAGCTGTAATTGACTGCAAAGGATTTGCAACCAAGTATTAAAAAGTGAAAGTTAGATTTATGATTATTATTCTGTCCCATTACTTTTGGTCCCTTAACAAGTGGGAGGCACATATGCAAACTGTTGTAATTCCTACATCGTTCACCTGATTTGGACGTAAATACCCTCAAATTAAAGCTGACAGTCTGCAGTTAAAGCACATCTTATTCGTTTAATTTCAAATCCATTGTGGTGGTGTATAGAGCCAAAAATGTTAGAATTGTGTCGATGTCCCAATATTTATGGACCTGACTGTATATCAATTGAACACCATAATCACCATTATTATTATTATATACCTTATCAGTGAATACAAAGTGTTGGAAGGCTATAGTTCAGGCTAGTTTCACACTATCTGTCAAGCTGTTCGAGCAGAGGAACAGCCTGTTGGTGTTCATCTTATCCGGCATAGCCAGATACAGCCTTTTCCCAGCAGAGCCTATTGACCATAATGGGATCAAGATGGTTTCTGGCATGAGAGCAGAGATTAGACCATACAAAATACGGTGCAAGCATTGGGATTTTGTCCAGCTGAATCCCAACACTCATCCTGGAAAAAGGCTGGATCCCAGCCAGGTCCCATTATAGTCCATTTTTGCCCAAAACAAGTGACCATCGTTATACTGTATTCAGCACTAGCCTAGGTCTCAGCTGCCTATTGGTATGTTTTGTCATTTCTCAATGATTGCTCAAAACTTTATATTTGTAACCTACACCAGAGCCATGTGATCACAGACTTTATAAAGACACACATAGCATGCTTAACAGTGTTCAATAGTTGCCATATTACAGCTTGGAGGTTGTACAGAGTCATACACATAGCACAATGCCAGCGGTGGTTAGTATCCGAACTATTTTGTGGGTAAAACCAAGGTAATCTTCTAAAATGATGTGTCTATTTGCCGCCCTGGGTGGATGGGTTTCAGCCTCATGCGGCAGCAGGAGCCTGTGAACCCATTCTTTAGGAAAATTTTTGTATTGCATTTTTTAAAATCTGTAGGTGAAAGATGTTAAAACACTTAATGCTGCCACGTATTAACATTTTCTACCATCAATTATTACATTTACAAATTTAGCACAGTATAGAGAGTTGCACTGTATGCAGAATAAAAAAGCGTAGTCTCATAGGAAAACTGTTACTATAAGTTCTGTGTCTGCATTTTCTCTGTATCCAGACTATTAAGTGGGAGATCCATCTAAACTTTTCCTTAAAGGCTGACATTGTCAAAAGTGAAACCAGCTTTCAGATGTATTACTGACTAGTCTGCTCGCAATATAATTGTGAAAATATTTAAGAAAAATGACCCAGTCTGTATCGCTGCACACGACCACAAATGCAATGCAGTTGTTGTACATTAATACAACATACACCCATCGTTCTCCTGCTTCATGTGTGACAGTCTCTATGCTCCTTTCCAAATGCCATTTTTCAATAGTGTTCACTTCTCAATAAAGGGTTTCAAAGGACACTGTCTATGGTACTCAGTATATCATATCTTACTGGTCACGTTTAAGTCCTGGGTGAAGCTTTGTAAATCCAAGGACTACATCTGTACACCGACATGTCAACGTGTGGTATAATATTTTACATTGTATCAGATGTTCTTAATCCGTTCTTGATTTATAGTTCTTCTCCTATTGTTACTTATTTGTTTCTTATTGTTAGAACCATTACCAACCTGCTGTAATCAGTGGGGGACCTGGCAGCAGGCATTTAATACCCTGCAGCTCGTTGCGTTTTAAAACAAATATGAGCATTTTTAAATGCAATTTTATCACTTGTGTCATTTTGTACAGTCATTTTTCCAGTTGTTTTTGAAGTTCTTTAGAGAAGCCTAGGTAGAAAAAGGCCAGAAAAAATGCTGTGCCTAGAGCAAGGTGTGTTTTGATAAAAATGCTACTGACTCCTTAAAAAGACACAAACTAAAATGATATTTTCATATGTTATTATACAGTTTTATAACACCTTTCAATTGCTTTTTAACCCTCCAAAAGCAAAAAATAAAGTTAAATTATGTGTGTGAACGAGCGTTAAAGAGGACCTGTCACCACGAAATGCATTGTAATCTATAGGTAGCATATTATAGAGCAGGAGGAGCTGAGCAGATTAATGTATATTTTTATGGGAAAAGATTCAGTATAACATGTAATTTATACCTCTGCCTTTATAGGGGGGAGTATAAATACAGAAGAGTTAAATAAGTACATTATCCCTTATACACTCATGGACAAAATAAATAAAATAACGCACCCAGATAGAAATGTCGGACTGCTGCAAAACTCATCATGCAGTTATATCTCAGCAGATGTAAATGATTACAGGTGTGGTCTGATTAATTACTGGATCTTGCCACAAGAGGGAGTAAAAGTGCTTCCCCCACTGCCCTATAAAAGGCCTCTCAGACGCTACTTTGGGCAGTGTACCTTTTGGCGATAGATCGTTGACTGCTCTACATGCCTCTATGACACATTCAAAGACATTTTGCCAAGTTGACAGACTCTGAGAGGGGCACATCATTGGACTGTGAAAAGCAGGATGGTCATTTCACGAATAGCCTGCCATGTAGGCCATTCTGACCTAGCTGTTTGGAGATGTTTGAAGCAGTGGTTACGTGAGGGCACACACACACTGCAAACAGGCTCCCGATGGCCCTGACAGACCACTAGTAGAGACCACTGACAAGCAGTTTCATTGTCCACCATCTAGACATAGGTGTCCCCTTCGTTACACGCTGTCTCTGCCCACACCATTTTCAGGCGCTTATCAGAAGGAAATTTGGTGTCATGGCACACATTTACTGCCTTTTAACATGCAAGCAACAGGAAGCATAGCAGTGTGCAGGATCTACAGGCCCAGCTGCAACATCTGTGGGCAAATATGCTGCAGGATATCATACGGAACCTTTATGCCTCCATGCCCAACCATATCTCATCTTCTATCCAGGCTAGAGGCGGCACAACAGGCTTTCAGGGCCTCTTTTCAACTGTGCACTTTTCCCCAATAAATGTTAACCTTTCACCTAAATATATCATCATTACATTCATATGTATAAAGTTTTATTTGATTCCAACAACTCCTTCTTGGTGTGTTATTTTTTTTTTCAATGAGTGTCAATGTGCTTCATCGTGAAACATGATTCTTGCATTAAGGGCACATATCCAGGTAGGATTGATATTTATGCATTACAGTTTTTGAATTATAACCATTGTCCAAATAAAAATATTGTTTGAGATCCTGTTAGAACATTTCCTAGCTTACGTTATATTTTAAAGGATTTTTTAAAAATATTTATTTTATTTCTATTTTTATATGGGATATATGGCATAGGCTTCAAAAGCAGTGTATAGGAGAGAAAAGACTTAGGGGATCATTTACTATCCAAAAACACACCCATATTAGACGTATTTCAGATTGCAGCTCAAAGGTTATTAGTGCCGCCATCTACGACTTTTCCCCGCCAGGTCTATAAAGGGGGCATGATATGGGCGGGGAAGGGGATGGGCTGGCCCGTTTTATTCATCATTTTCTATGCCTGTTCTAGGTGTAGAAAATGGTCTAGATGTAAGCCAGAAAGGAAGCTGGCTTACCTTTACACTGGCACTGGATGTGTCAAAGTTATGTAGAGGCCTGTGCTTCTTCATGGCTTTGGCAGATCCACCACCAGGTATAAGGATTATTAAGACCAGTGTCTAAAACGCCGGTCTTAATAAATGACCCCCTTAGTGCATACAAAAATAGTAAAGGATATAAATCAATACAAAGGTCACAAAGGTCTACCGAGCACCCAAGTATAATGGAAGTCAATGGGAGAACCCGAGCATTAAACCAGGCACCCCCTGCTCTGAAGAGGGGAGGGGGCCTGGTTCATAGGAAAAGGTCAGAAATTTATGGAAACACCACCGAAATGGTTCAGGAACAGCATGGGGAGGATGTCTCGATGCATCTTGGACTCCCAGGTTGCTGCTGGGAACCATGTTGTCCGAGTAGTATGCCAGTACAGACTGACAATAATACGCATAAAACCGAAAAAAATCTATTTTAGAGGAAAAATTATTAGGAAACATTCTTTCCTGTATATTTACTTGTATATAAAGTGCAAGTGCTGCCAAAAATTACAAGGAAGAGGTACTCCGATACAACCTGTATATCACATAATGGAGGGCCTCATTCACATTGTGGTACAATAGTTCAGGTAGTGGGACTCCCACACTCATAAAGCCTATGCAAGTGAAAGGACTGCCAAAAATTACAAGGAACCGGCATTCCAAAACACCCGTTGTTACACATAAAGGAGGGCATCATACACACCCTTGAAAACTGATGATTGATGGCCTGCTGGTGACCCTCAAAAACATTTGGAGCAAGGGCCTGCTGATCTGACTATCTAAAACATTAGGGGTCAGAGCCTGCTGCTGCATTGGTGACTCTAGATAACCTCTGGGCGATTGCTCGTCCCCGTGACGGCGACGATCCATTCGGATGACTGCCCTATCAACTTTCGATGTTCTTTTCTGCGACTACCATGGAGCAATTTTTCAACAAGGACCTTCTGGTATAGCACCGTTTTGCTTGTCCTCTCCACCAGAGGAATGAGAAATGAGAAGTTCTCTTTATAGCTGGGGTCCAGAAGGGTGAACAACCAGTAATCCGTGTTATCTAAAATGCGTATAACGCGTGGGTCGTGGGAAAGACAGCCTTGTGTGCCAGAGTACCAACAGGCAAGACTTCGCTGTCGTCATCAGAAGGTGAGCTGACCCTGTAAAAGATTGTAGGTGAGGGCCTGCAGGTGACCTGACCCTGTAAAACATTATATGCGAGGGCCTGCAGTTGAGCTGACCCTGTAAAAGATTGTAGGTGAGGGCCTGCAGTTGAGCATACCCTGTAAAACATTATATTCGAGCGCCTGCAGTTGAGCTGACCCTGTAAAACATTATATGCGAGGGCCTGCAGTTGTGCTGACCCAGTAAAACATTATATGCAAGGGCCTGCAGTTGAGCTGACCCTGTAAAAAATTATATGCGAGGGCATTATATACGACGAATATGCATGTTGATATGATGGAAGAGGAGGAGGAGGATGAGAAAAGGATGATTTAGCCATATACCCTTTTTTTGTGGTGGAAGGGGTGCATGTGAATACAGTATATTCAGTATATTAAACAACACATTTAAAGAGCCTTTATGTTCAGCCGCTTTCCTCTGGTGGAGTCGAGAAGTCTGGGGCAATCCACGCCTTGTTCATTTTTATAAGAGTCAACCTGTCTGCATTTTTAGTTGACAGGCGGATACGCTTATCTGTTATAATGCCACCAGCAGCACTAAATACCCGTTCAGACAAAACGCTGGCAGCAGGGCAGGCCAGCACCTCCAAGGTGTAGAGCGCCAGTTCGTGCCACGTGTCCAGCTTGGACACCCAGTAGTTGTAAGGCACTGAAGGATCGCTGAGACGCTGACACGGTCTGCTACGTACTCCACCATCTTCCAAAACGTTTCCCTCCTTGTGACACTAGGCCACGTATCAGGGTGAGGGTGCTGGCGGGTTGTCATGAAACTGTCCCAGGCCTTGGAGAGTGTTGCCCTGCCTCTGTTGGAACTGCTGTGTGTTCCCCTTGTCTCCCCTCCTCGGTTGGCCAAGGAACTACGGACTCTGCTGCCAGCGTTGTCAGATGGAAATTTTTGGAGCAATTTTTCAACAAGGACCTTCTGGTATTGCACCTTTTGCTCATACTCTCCACCTGAGGAATGAGAGATGAGAAGTTCTCTTTGTAGCGGGGGTCAAGAAGGGTGAACACCCAGTAATCCGTGTTGTCTAAAATGCATATAACGTGCAGGTTGCAGGAAAGCAGCCTAACATAAAGTCAGCTATGTGTGCCAGAGTACCAACAGGCAAGACTTCACTGTCGTCATCAGGAGGATAACTCTCAATCTCCTCATCCTCTTCCTCCTCTTCTGCCCACCAACGCTGAACAGATGGAATAAAACTTCCATGGGTACTACCCTCTGTAGCGGAGGCAACCGTCTCCTACTCCTCCTTCTCCTCCTCTTCATCGTCCAATTCGCGCTTGAGAAAACGGACGGAGGGTGTCTTCTTGCCCCATTTACACCTCTTCCACATGCAAAGCGTCGTCCTTAATTGTGAGCAGTGAGCATTTGAGTAGACACAGAAATGGAATGGTGACACTGATAATAGCATTATCGCCGCTCACCATCTGTGTTGATTCCTCAAAGTTTCTTAAAACCTCACAGAGGTCAGACATCCATGCCCGCTCCTCGCTTCCGATTAGCGGAAGCTGACTGGAAAGGCGATGACCATGTTGCAGCTGGTATTCCACTACTGCCCTTTGCTGCTCACAAAGCCTGGCCAACATGTGGAATGTGGAGTTCCAGCGCGTGCTCACGTGGCACAACAGCCGGTGAGCTGGCAATTTCAAGCTCTGCTGCAGCGTTGACAGACCGGCTAAAGCTGTTGATGACTTGCGGAAATTGTGCACACACTGCACACACCGCTCAGTCAAATTGGGGTAGGTTTTGAGAAACCGCTGAACCACTAAGTTTAAGATGGGGGCTAGGCATGGGATGTGTGTGAGCTTGCCGAGCTCCAAAGCCGCCACCAAGTTACGGCCATTTTCACACACAACCATGCCTGGCTTTAGGTTGAGTGGCGAGAGCCACAGCTCAGTCTGGTCTCTTATCCCCTGCAACAGCTCTGCGGCGGTGTGCTGTTTGTCCCCTAAGCATATCAGCTTCAGCACGGCCTGTTGACGCTTCCCCACTGCAGTGCTACACTGCTTCCAGCTACCGGCTGATGGCTGACTGGTGCTGCACACGGGTAATTCGGAGGTGGAAGTGGAGGCGGAGGGGGAGAAGTGGGGGTTGCAGCCACTAACGTAGGTGCTGGCGGAAACCCTGATGGAATAGGGCCCGCAATCCTCGGCGTCGGTAGCACCTGTGCCATTCCAGGGTACGACTCGCTCCTGGCCTCCACAATGTTTACCCAGTGTGCCGTCAGGGAAATGTAGCGTCACTGGCCAAATGCACTTGTCCATGTGTCCGTGGTTAAGTGGACCTTCCCAGTAACTGCGTTGGTCAGGGCACGTGTGACGTTTCAGGACACATGTTGGTGTAAGGCGGGCTGGGGACAGAGTACCGTTGGATGGCCGCTGATTTCAGGCTGCGGAAGGCCTCAGTGTCCACAAGACTAAATGGCAACATTTCCAGGGTCAGTAATTTTGAAAGGTGCGCATTTAGTGCTATGGCCTGTGGGTGGGTGGCTGGGTATTTGTGCTTGCGTTCAAATGCCTGGGGTAATGACATTTAGACGCTGCGCTGGGACAGGGAAGTGGATGTGGTCGCTAATGGTGCTTGCGAAGGTCCAGGTGCAGGGAAGGAGGCATGCTCGCTCATTTTGGTGTGGCACAGGCTGCAAACTACTATTCTTTTGTCATCCGCACTTTCCTAAAAAAATCACCATACTGCAGAACACCTACCCCTTGGCAAGGGAGATTTCCGCAAGGGGGTGCTCCGTGGAACAGTTGTGGGGCTGTTTAGTGTGGCCCACCTTCTCCCTTTTGCCACCCCACTGCCTCTTCCAGCCTGTTGTGGTGCTGTAGATCCTTCGCCCCCTCTGTACTGCTGTCCTCGCTCGGCTTTCCACCTTCCCAGGTTGGGTCAGTGACCTCATCGTCCACCACCTCCTTTTCCACTTCCTCACTCTGATCATCCTCTTGATTTGTTGACCTAACCACAACCTCAGTGATTGACAACTGTGTCTCAGCCTCTTCATCAACCTCTTGAGACAGTAATTGCAGTTGACTCATTGGCAACTGTGTCTCATCATCATCCACCTCATTAAACACTAATTGCCGTTCACCACCGTCATGTTCTTGTGACTGTGGATGCTCAAGAGGTTGGGAATCAGGGCACAAGATCTCATGTCCCTCTTCAAGCGTGCTTGGCGAGAGGGCCAAATCAATAATGGCGATGAAATGAGCTCCTCGGAATTTCCCTTTCCCCACCGTCATGTTCTTGTGACTGTGGATGCTCAAGAGGTTGGGAATCAGGGCACAAGATCTCATGTCCCTCTTCAATCGTGCTTGGCGAGAGGGCCAAATCAAGTAATGGCGATGAAATGAGCTCCTCGAATTTCCGAGTGTGGGATCACTTGTTTGGCCACACTCCATGGTGGGAGGAAGGAGGATCAGGGAGAGGATTCTGTTGACCAGACTCTTGGCTACTGAGACTGGACTTGGTGGAAGACAGGGTGGTGCTTAACAGACTGGAAGCATTATCTGCTGCAATCCAACCGACCACCTGGTCGCACTGGTCTGACTTCAAGAGTTTTATCCTGGGACGCCCTGCAAACTGGGACATGAAGCTAGGTATTGTGGATGATTGTTTTTCTTGTGCAAAGTTCACAGCAAGCACAGTATATGAAAAAAGTATGGAAAAGTATGGAAAATGGAAAATAGATTTCAGTTATATTTCTCCAATCTCTGGCCCTGACACACAGAAGATATTGGACAGATGTCTCTAGTCACTGCAGACACCCTCTATAGAAGAATTATTGAAAATGATGGAAAAAATATAGTATTTTTCAGTTATATTTCTCCAATCTCTGGCCCTGACACACAGAAGGTATTGGACAGATGTCTCTAGTCACTGCAGACACCCTCTATATGAAAAGTATTGAAAATTATGGAAAAAATATATTAATTTTCAGTTATATTTCTCCAATTTTTGTCCCTGACACACAGAAGGTATTGGACAGATGTCTCTAGTCACTGCAGACACCCACTATATGAAAAGTATTGAAAATGATGGAAAATATATAGTAATTTTCAGTTATATTTCTCCAATGTTTGTCCCTGACACACAGAAGGTATTGGATAGATGTCTCTAGTTACTGCAGACACCCTCTATATGAAAAGTATTGAAAATGATGGAAAAAATATAGTATTTTTCTGTTATATTTCTCCAATCTCTGGCCCTGACACACAGAAGGTATTGGACAGATGTCTCTAGTCACTGCAGACACCCTCTATAGAAAAATTATTAAAAATGATTGAAAAAATATATTAATTTTCAGTTACATTTCTCCAATTTTGTCCCTGACACACAGAAGGCATTGGACAGATGTCTCTAGTAACTGCAGACACCCTCTATATGAAAAGTATTGAAAATTATGGAAAAATATAGTAATTTTCAGTTATATTTTATCCAATTTTTGTCCCTGACACACAGAAGGTATTGGACAGATGTCTCTAGTCACTGCAGACACCCTCTATATGAAAAGTATTGAAAATGATGGAAAAAATATAGTATTTTTCAGGTATATTTCTCCAATCTCTGGCCCTGACACACAGAAGGTATTGGACAGATGTCTCTAGTCACTGCAGACACCCTCTATATAAAAAGTATTGAAAATGCTTGAAATTTTTTTTTGTACTGTAGCTATAAAATACTGCCAGCCTGCCACCACACACAATAGTCCTTAACCTCTTGCGGACACATGGCGTACTGGTACGGCATGATGTCCTGGTACTTAAGGACACATGACGTACCGGTACATCATGTGTATTTCCGATCACCGCCGCCCGGCTGGCGGTGATCGGAACAAGGTGCCTGCTCAAATCATTGAGCAGGCACCTTGGGTCAATGCGCGGGGGGTCCAATTCAGACTTGCGGTTTGCGGCTTTTACTGTAGGTTGCGGCAGCGGTGCCATCGGGCCCCCATGCAGCTGTAGGGGGGACCCGATGGCATGGAAGGCAGTGCGATGCCTTCCTTAGGCCTCGGCGCTGCCTTCCGGTGATGAGCCTGTGAGATCCAGCCCCCTGGATCTCACAGGCCGGAAGCTTTATGAGTAATACACACTGTATTACTCATAAAGCCAATGCATTCCAATACAGAAGTATTGGAATGCATTGTAAAGGGGGTTAGACCCCCAAAAGTTGAGGTCCGAAAGTGGGACAAAAAATAAAATGAAAAAAAGTTGAAAAAATTAAGTTTTCCCCCAAAAAAATTTAAAGTTTCAAGTAAAAATAAACAAAAACGTAATTTTGGTAAAAATTTAGACATATTAGGTATTGCGGCGTCCATATTGACCGGCTCTCTAAACATATCACATGACCGAACCCCTCAGATGAAAACTGTGCTAAATAAAAAATTTTTGGTCATCTTACATCACAAAAAGTACAACAGCAAGTGATTAAAAAGGCATATGCCCACCAAAATAGTACGAATCTAACCGTCACCTCATCCCGCAAAAAATGAGCCCCTACCTGAGACAATCGCCCAAAAAATTTTTTAAAAAAGCTGTTATTGTGTAAAACTTAATAAAAAAAAAAGTAGACATTTTAGGTATCGCCGCGTCCGTATCGAGCGGCTCTATAAAAATATTACATGACCTAACCCCTCAGATGAACACCGTAAAAAATAAAAAATAAAAACTGTGCTTACATCACAATAAGTGTAATAGCAAGCGATCAAAAAGTCATATGCACCCCAAAATAGTGCCAATCAAACCGTCATCTCATCCCGCAAAAATCATACCCTACCTAAGATAATTGCCCAAAAACTGAAAAAACTATGGCTCTCAGATTATGGAAACACTGAAACATGATTTTTTTTTTGTTAACCCTTGCTTTGTAACTGGAAAAAAAAACTATTAAAATGTAAAATCTGCCAAAAAAGTGAAATTTTGAAATTGTATCTCAATTTTTTCCATTAATTCTTGTGGTACACCTAAAGGGTTAACAAAGTTTGTAAAATCAGTTTTGAATACCTTGAGGGGTGTAGTTTCTAAAATGGGGTCACTTTTTTGGAGTTTCTACTCTAGGGGTGCATCAGGGTGGCTTCAAATGGGACATGGTGTCAAAAAACCAGTCCAGCAAAATCTCCCTTTCAAAAACCATATGGCATTCCTTTCCTTCTGCGCCCTGCCGTGTGCTCGTACAGCGGTTTACGACCACATATGGGGTGTTTCTGTAAACTACAGAATCAGAGCCATAAATATTGAGTTTTGTTTGGCTGTTAACCCTTGCTTTGTAACTGGAAAAAAATTATTGTAACGGATCTCCTAGCACCCCGACCGGGTACCTCCGTTGATAGATGCTCCTAGTGCTTCCCGAGGACTTCAAGCACTCCACTTGACACCGTAAGCACTGCAGACCCCACGAACCGCCAAAGCTTGGTTGAGGTCTCACTGTCTCATACCCACCCTGGACCTACGACAAGGCTCCAGGCTCCAGTGGGTGAACCTCTCCTAAATCCAGAGAGCAGGAACAGCTCTTACAAGAGCTAGTAGTTATAGCCAGGGGAGTATAGCAAATCTTCAGCGTATAGCAATCCCCCAGTGTCGATCAGTTACCCAAACACCAGCCTCAACATGATGAAGGATAAGACAGGAACTCTTTATTGAGGGCTACCCGCCCGTATTTATGCAGGTCCCCATCTGGTGGACACTCCCCTAGGGGACCAGATGGGAGACTGTGACACAGGACAGATATGCAGCAATTCAGGATACACAGACACAATACATCCCCACAATGCATCATGGTTTCCTCCTCTCTGCCCTGGAGACACCAGAGGAGTAATTCAATTATCTCTCAGGACAAAGGGAAATCGCCAATACACATGTGGGGACAACAGGACAGAAATCACCATTTAAACATACAATGTCACAACCCTTACAGTAAACACAGACATTTAACATATCCCCAGATAGCTCAAGTCTGAGTGCATATTATTAGGTGAATGGCACTCAGACTACACGAATACAATAAAATTAGCTATCTGGGTACCCTCACATAACATACACTACAATTCCAAAGACAGATGGTTCTGTCACACAGCTCAAAACCCCACATATCCCCATAATGTATATATCCATGGATCTGGGTGAACAACATATCCAAAAATCACCCAGATCCGAGCAGGGGTTCCCGAATTCCATGGAAGTCACATTTGGCCAACCGCAAGCATGGCTTTCCTGCCCAAAACAGTTCCACAGATTTAAGCCGTGCGGCCGGTCTGTATTCTCCTTTAAAGTTAGCATGGGCCATAATCCTGGGGCAAGAGGCTGGCAAACAGGCCCCTCCAAAACCCAGTGGCGAGGTTGGTTTCGCCACAATTATTATAATGGAAAATCTGCCAAAAAAGTGAAATTTTGAAATTGTATCTCTATTTTCCATTAATTCTTGTGGAACACCTAAAGGGTTGACAAAGTTTGTAAAATCTGTTTTGAATACCTTAAGGCAGTGTTTCCCAACCAGTGTGCCTCCAGCTGTTGCAAAACTACAACTCCCAGCATGCCCGGACAGCCAAAGGCTGTCCGGGCATGCTGGGAGTTGTAGTTTTGCAACAGCTGGAGGCACACTGGTTGGGAAACACTGCCTTAAGGGGTGTAGTTTCTAAAATGGGGTCACTTTTTTGGAGTTTCTACTCTAGGGGTGCATCAGGGGGGGGGGCTTAAATTGGGACATGGTGTCAAAAAACCAGTCCAGCAAAATCTACCTTCCAAAAACCGTATGGCATTCTTTTCCTTCTGCGCCCTGCCGTGTGCCCGTACATCGGTTTACGACCACATATGGGATGTTTCTGTAAACTACAGAATCAGAGCCATAAATATTGAGTTTTGTTTGGCTGTTAACCCTTCCTTTGTAACTGGAAAAAAATTATTAAAATGGAAAATCTGCCAAAAAAGAGAAATTTTGAAATTGTATCTCTATTTTCCATTAATTCTTGTGGAACACCTAAAGGGTTAAAAAAGTTAGTAAAATCTGTTTTGAGCACCTTGAGGGGTGTAGTTTCTAAAATGGGGTAACTTTTTTGGAGTTTCTACTCTAGGGGTGCATCAGGGGGGCTTCAAATGGGACATGGTGTAAAAAAAACAGTCCAGCAAAATCTGCCTTCCAAAAACCGTATGGCCTTCCTTTTCTTCTGCGCCCTGCCGTGTGCCTGTACAGCAGTTTACGACCACATATGGGGTGTTTCTGTAAACTACAGAATCAGAGCCATAAATATTGAGTTTTGTTTGGCTGTTAATCCTTGCTTTGTAACTGGAAAAAAATTATTAAAATGGAAAATCTGCCAAAAAAGTGATATTTTGAAATTGTATCTCTATTTTCCATTAATTCTTGTGGAACACCTAAAGAGTTAACAAAGTTTGTAAAATTAATTTTGAATACCTTGAGGGGTGTAGTTTCTAGAATGGGGTCATTTTGGGGTGGTTTCTATTATGTAAGCCTCACAAAGTGACTTCAGACCTGAACTGGTCCTTCAAAAATGGGTTTTTGAAATATTATGAAAAATTTCAAGATTTGCTTCTAAACTTCTAAGCCTTGTAACATCCTCCAGAGGTCTTTTAATGACATCCTGGGGGACATATTATGTGCCCAAAATTTTAAAAAATATAAGTAAAAAAAAAAAAAAAAAAAAAGTTGTCAACAGAAACCGTCACCATAGTCGCCCCCCGTTCGCTTAAACCTATAAATGTTACATATGAAAATGATCAGCCAAACAAAACTCTATATTTATGGCTCTGATTCTGTAGTTTACACAAAATAGGGAACCCATTGCAATAATCATTTTTGTGTCAGTTTATATTTAAGAAGTTAATATTTAAGAAATAAAAAGCTATAATAAAAAAAAAGACTTTTTAATAATACTTAGCGGTTTTCCTCCTAATTAAACCTAAAAAAAAAAATCTCTAAAAAAGCATTCTAATAAAAAGTCCTAAGTGTCAAGTAAAAAAAATTGCAAAAATTATTTTGGTAGTCAAACAAATAAAAAAAGCTAGGGTCACTAAACTACCACGTGTACAAAATCACAAAAAGTGATTTTGAAACAGATGGCAGGTCCACTCAAGGTTTTCCACAGTGCATAAAACCAAAGTGGAAAACTTTAAACCCATGGCAGAAATCTCCAACATAAATTGACATGATATGAATATAAAATCTGCACCACATATTATGTGTAGATTTGGTTGTGGAACATGTCCACAGAGTGAGAATTCAATTTGTTAAAATCTCATCCACTTTTCTACTGCTTTAAACATTCCAGATTTTCCACATATAAAACCACTGTGGATCTGTGGCCGTACCCATAGGGATTATTTATTGCTACACTTTTTCATTGTATAGTTTACAGGAATTCAAGTGCCTCCTGCTATATAAATATTCTATATAGTATATATAGGATGCATTGCATCATTAGTGGTTGGGTGTTTATTTCATGGCAAGTCAATTGGAAAAGCAGTAGGAATAAAGGGAAGAGCATCGTGTCCTGGGTGAGATGAGTCATGCTGCAATATATACATATCCTGTTTGTATTTCACTAACTGTGAAGGAGTGGGATGATTTTTGAGCCTTGTTACGTGTAATATGTCCGCACAGGGAGCTATATTAATAGTTGTCACTCAGAAACCTGTTCAACTGAGGAACACATTTTAAAAATCATAAATCCTTGATGTTTGAATGTAACCTCATCTTCTATGCCAGCTACCCCATCCACCCCCTTCCCCCCCAAGTCTGGTCATCAAAGGTTCTAATGCTCAAAGCCAAAAGACATACAGTACTTTTTCCTTTTAATATTCGACTGATAGTGAATGCCTATTTGCCCATTCCAATGAAGTTACAGAGGTTTTTTTCTTCCAATACTCCAGCTTGGGTTTCAGGATTAGGTGAAACTAGAGTGCTTTAAACCTCTTTAGAAGTTTGGGATTAGGTCCTGAGATCAGGACTAATACAGTCCTTCTGTGCAAAGTTAAATTAAACAGCAAGAATATTTGCTACACATTGATTCACAGGTGCTTGGCAGCATACCAGAACATAGGAGAGAATTTCTGGGTGAATTGTTATTACAAATCTGCAGAAACTTGAGCATTAGCTAAGTAATGTGGTATCCATTGCACCCACATGGTTGTTCTAATGGGCTTTTAAGTGGTTGTAAGCATGGTTATAACCTTATGGTCATCTCTTGCAAACTGAAGGGAGATGAGGAACTTTACCATTAAGGATGTCTCTTAAAATTAATGTTGAATATCTAACGTTACAGGCTTCTTTATGGGTGGTTACAATTCTATCTATCTGTCTATCCATCTATCTACCTATCTATAGACATTCTTAGACTACAGTCACATATCTCTTTATACTCTATATACTTTACTGCACATATAAAGTTATGTCAAGTTACTTCAGAGAGAAAGAAGCCGTATTTGCTGCCAATGCTTTTCTGATACCCGTATATTCTACCTACATTCATGTGGACTACATTTTTGGTACCCTTCTGTTAAAGAAAGTAAAAACCCACAATGGTCACGGAAATAAACAATAATAATAAATAAAAAAATTACTGAAAAGCAGCTAATAAAAATCAGACATTGCTGTTGAATTGTGGTTTAACAGAATAATAATAAAAAAAACGAATGGAACTGGCCTAGACAGAAATGATGGTACCCCTAGAATAGATTAAAAATAATTTGACCATAGGGACATGTTAAACTAAGGTGTGTCCTGTAATTAGCATCACAGATCACAGAAAACTTGTAAGCAGTCAGTCTGCCTATTTAAAGGGTGAAAGGTAGTCACAGTGCTGTTTGGTATCATGGTGTGTACCACTGAACATGGACCAAAGAAAGGTAAGTAGAAAGTAAATTATAGCCAAACATGTTAAAGGTAAAGGCTAGAAGACCATCTCCAAAAAGCTTGATGTTCCTGTTACTACAGTTGCACATATTACAAGATCTACGGGACTGTAGCCAACTTCCCTGGACATGGCTGCAGGAGAAAAATTTATGATAAGTTGAACAGATGGATAATATGAAAGTTAACAGAAGATCCCAGAATAACTTCCAAAGAGATTAGAGGTGAACTCCGAGGTCAATGTACATCAGTGTCAGAGCGCGCCACCATCTGCCATTGTCTTAGCCAAAGTGGCCTTAAAGGAAGACGACTGAGGAGGAAACCACGGTTGAAAACAAATCACAAGCCACAAGGTTTCTGGAAGAATGTCCTTTGGACAGATGAGACAAAACTGGATCTTTTTGGCAAGTGACATGTAGCTTTATGTTCACATATGCCAAAATGAAGCATATAAAGAAAAGAAAATTGAACCTACTGTGAAACATCAGGAGGCTTGGTTATGTTTTGGGGCTGCTTTGCTGCATCTGGCACAGGGTGTCTTGAATCTGTGCAGGGTACAATAAAATCCTAAGACTATCAAGGCGTTCTGGAAAGAAATGTGTTCCCCAGTGTAAGAAACCTTGGTTTCAGTCAGAGGTCATGGGTCCCAAAACACACAGCTAAAGACATCCAAGAATGGCTAAGGGCAAAGCATTGGACTATTTTGAAGTGACCTTCTATGAGTCCTCATCTAAAGCCTATTGAACAATTGTGGAAGATGCTGAAACATACAGTCTGGAGAAGGCACTCTTCAAACCTAAGGCAACTGTAGCAGTTTTCTCACATGGAGTGGGCCAAAAACACCTGTGGACAGGTGCAAAAGTCTCATTGAGAGTTACAGAAATCGCTTGATTGAAGTGATTGCCTCACAAGGTTGTGTAACAAAATATTAACGGGGTTATCCGATTTCTGAAACCCCCCCATGTGCCGGGCCCCTCACAGGTAATTTACTTACCCCACTCCCCGCGCCACTCCTGGTCCCCGCACCGCCGTTGCTGCTTCTCCCTGCACACAGATGAAAACATCCGGTGTTGGGGGGGGGGGGGTACATCCATTTTTCTACAGGCCAGTTTCATTCATTTTTATTATTATTTTGTTGAACCGCAAATAAAAAGCAATGTCTGATTTATTTATTATTAATTTTGTCAGTTCTAAATTATTTCAGTGACCATTGTGTTTTTTTTGTTCTTTAATGGAAGGGTACCATAGAGTCCCATCTATTAGCCAGAAAGGAGAGCCACTGCAAAAAGCAGTTTCTTGTCTGACAGACTTATATAACCATGTACAGTATTACATAAGGACAATGGGTTTACAACAGAATTAAAAGGAGACGCAAGAGAACAATTCAACTATATGAGATACAATTTGAAATTTTATTTTTATCCCAGGTGGAATGCGCTTATCCTTTTAACTTTTTTGGCAATGTTCTAGTTTTTTCAACCCTGCCTTCAAAGAGCCATAACTTTTTTTGTTCTATCAATGTAGCTGTATGAGGGCTTTTTTTTACAGAATTATGGCTCATGCATATGGCTGTTGCCCTGCCGTGGCCGTATTGCGGCCCGCATACGGCGGGTCTGCAATACACGGGGCTCCAGCCGTGTGCACCCCGCATCACTGGTGTGGACCCATTCACTTGAATGGGTCCGCAAACCAGGAGATGCGGAAGCACGGATCGGAACCCTACGGAAGCACTACAGAGTGCTTCCGTGGTGTTTCTGGCCGTGCCTCCGCACCGCAAAAAAGCATCCCTTCGGATGCGGATTGCGGACCATTCAAGTGAATGGGTCCGCGATCCGCATTCGGCTGCCCCACGGTCGTTGCCCGTACATTGTGGACCACAATTTGCGGTCTGCAGCACGGTCAGGGAGCCCTTATGTTTGTGGGCATGAGCCCTTAGTTGTACTTTTTAACAGAACCATTTAATATTCCATGTAATGTATGAAAAAAACTGTAAAAATGACATATTTATGGTCTATTCTCAGGATATGCCATGAGTATGTGATTGGCTGAGGTCCAACATCCAAAGCCCCCTGATCAGCTGTTCTGCACTAGCTCCGGTGCACAGAGGTAAAAAAAAAAAGCCCTCATAGTTACATAGTTAATATGGTTGAAAAAAGACATAAGTCCCTCAAGTTCAACCAAGGGATAGGGATAGGTGGGGATTCGAATCCCAGAAGGAAACTAGAAATGGTGCTATTAATCTCGTCCTCGATATCATTAATAAATGATATGACAAACTAAATATAGCTTTAGTTTTCAGGTGTGGAAACATTTCTGCAAAGTAAGAATGCTTTAAAAATAGGAGCATTAATAGTTTATTTTTATCAATTATAAAAATGCAAAGTGAATGTCACGGGGTTCCGAAGGTGCACTCGGTCCCCTATTGCCCGCAGACCTGTTGCTTAGCTTTTGGAATGAGGTTCTGTGTTTGACCTCATTCCCAGGGCGGCTTTACTAGCTGAGTGGCTCCCTGCTCCTGGTCTGCCTTGAGCGCCGAGCTGATCACTCGGTGCTCGACTGGTTGGTCTGTCGGTCATGTGACGCTGGCCACGTCACATGACTCTCACTCCCCACTATAAATACAGGCAGCCTGCTGGCTACAGGTTGCCTGTTAATTTTTAGGTTCCTGGCTATTTGTTGGACTGCTGAACACTTACCTGATCCTGTTCCCTGACCATCCTTTTGCCTGCTCCTCCTGTACTGCGCATCCGTCCTGGTATTGTGACCTCGGCTCCCACCTGACTACTCTCTTAGGACTCCTCTTGTACTTCTCTGCTCTCCTGGTATTTGACCCCGGCTTCTCCTGACCATTCTTTGCTTAATCCTTTGTACTGCGTAGCTCCCTTGGTTCTGACCCGGTCCGTTCATTTTCCGTATTTTGTCTTGTCTGTCTTCCCTGCACATATCCTAAGTTAGGGACTGTCGTCCAGTTGTCCCCTGTCATCAGGACTCGTGAGGCAAGTAGGTAGGGCCAGGGGTGAGGGTGGAGCGCAGTGGTCACTATCCTTCCCCCTGTGTGTGTGTGGACGTGACCATTACAGATTAACAGGCCCAATAACCACTGTATCATGAATCCGCTTACTACCCTGACTGACCATGTCTCTAGCTTGACACAGGTGGTGCAGGAGCTAGGAGAGAAACTCCGTTCTTTTGAGGTTCTTCCACTCCTCTGCCCTCCAGTCCACATTTTGAACCCCAGATCAAGCTCCCAGAACCCTTTTCTGGAGACCGGAAGAGGTTTCTCTCCTTCAAGGAGAGTTGCAAACTCTACTTCCGTTTGCGCCCCGTGTCCTCCGGTCCCGAGAGCCAATGCGTGGGGATTATCATTTCTCTTCTACAGGGTGATCCCCAGGCCTGGGCATTCTCGTTACCTCCTGGGGCCAGTTGTCTGACTTCTGTGAAGGGGTTTTTTCAGGCCCTGGGTACCCTCTATGACGAACCAGACAGGGCCCTGGTAGCCGAGACGGCTCTTAGGGCACTGGTTCAGGGCCATCTCCCTGCAGAGGAGTATTGCACCCAATTCAGACGGTGGTGTGTCCCCTCAGGATGGAATGAACCAGCCCTGAAGAGTCAGTTTAGGTCTGGTCTGTCTAATAATTTAAAAGATCTATTAGTCAGTTATCAAATTCCAGAGACCTTAGAGGAGATGATGACCCTAGTTTTCCGACTTGACCGACGAGTTAGAGAGAGACGACAAGAACGACAGTTCTGTTCTCAGATGGTGTTCCAGCCAGAGGCCTTTTCCAGGGACAACACTGAGGCCTCCACCAAGGAACCCATGCAGGTTGGCATGACCCGGGGTAATCTTTGTCGCAGACGCGGAGAGTGCTTCTACTGTGGAGATCCTGGCCATTGGATCAACAAGTGTCCTAAGAGGGTCCTCTCTGACAAATCTCCTAAGGCAAGACAACCTAAAGACCAGGTACACCCTGATTTTTCTAAATATAAGCTTTTGGTACCCATAACAATTTCTCTGGGGGTTAATAAGTGGCCGGGTAAGGCCTTTATTGATTCCGGTTCAGCGGCCAGCTTTATTGACTTTGAATTTGCTAGTAAATTGGGTATTCCAATGTTTGCTTTACCTACACCTATCCATGTCATGGCTATTGATGCTACTCCCCTGATGGGTGGTACGGTGAGGTCATGTATCTGAAATTTCTCTGACCGTGGGTGTGTGCCACTCCGAGAGATGTTCTCTTTTAGTCCTGGAGAACCTACCGGTTGAGGTGGTACTAGGGTTGCCTTGGCTCCGTTTACATAACCCCACAATTGATTGGTCCAAAGGAGAGTTGGTGAAATGGGGACCTAAGTGTGACTCATGCTTGTCCGTGGTCCAGGCTGGGGTTTCAGTAAGGTCTAATACATTACCCTCAGTTATTAAAGAATTTTCTGATGTATTCTCATCCCCTACTCCAGAGGTTCTACCCCCCCATAGACCTTATGATTGCTCCATAGAGCTAATAGAGGGTGCCGAATTTCCTAAAGGGCAAATTTATAATCTTTCAGGGCCCGAACGCAAGGCTATGGAAGATTATATTAAGGAGAGCCTTGCTAAAGGGCATATTAGACCTTCAGTCTCTCCTATGGGAGCAGGGTTTTTCTTTGTTAAAAAGAAGGATGGTGGTCTTAGGCCTTGTATTGATTACCGGAGATTGAATAAGATCACTGTCCAAAATAGATACTCTCTCCCATTGATTCTGGATTTATTTAACCAGGTTCTGGGGGCAACCTGTTTTTCCAAGATTGACCTGAAAGGGGCATACAATCTAATCCGAATCAAGGAGGGAGACGAATGGAAGAC
Source organism: Bufo bufo (assembly GCF_905171765.1). Taxonomy (NCBI): domain Eukaryota; kingdom Metazoa; phylum Chordata; class Amphibia; order Anura; family Bufonidae; genus Bufo; species Bufo bufo. The sequence continues at coordinate 246,706,058 of NC_053390.1, read as the reverse complement.
AGCGTTCAATACTCCGATAGGACACTTTGAATATCAGGTGATGCCTTTTGGACTCAGCAATGCCCCAGCTGTGTTCCAAAACTTAATGAACGATATTCTCAGGGAGTTCTTAGGTAAATTTATTATTGTCTATCTTGACGACATTTTGATATTCTCTCCAGATTTCGAATCTCATGTGTCTCATGTCAAACAAGTATTAGAGGTGTTGAGGGAGAACCAGCTATCCGCTAAGCAAGAGAAATGTGTCTTTGGTGTACAGGAGATACTGTTTCTAGGGCATGTTTTGACTCCTCACGCCTTTAAGATGGATCCTGGTAAGGTTTTAGCAATTAAGGAATGGGTAAGGCCTTCATCCTTAAAGGCTTTACAACGGTTTTTGGGTTTCGCTAATTACTATCGTAAATTTATCATGAATTTTTCTGTAATTGCTAAGCCATTGACCGACCTTACGAAGAAAGGGGCGGATTTGGAGAATTGGTCTACCAAGGCCATCTCTTCATTTGAAACCTTAAAAAAGGCATTTAGTAGCGCTCCCATTCTGATCCAGCCTGATCAGGAGAAACCTTTTATTGTGGAGGTGGATGCGTCCGAGGATGGCGCAGGAGCAGTCCTTTCACAAGGTCCTGCTAGCCTCACTAACCTAAGACCGTGTGCCTTCTTCTCCAGGAAATTCTCTCCCACGGAGAGAAACTACGACATAGGGAATAGGGAGCTGCTGGCTATTAAATGGGCATTTGATAAGTGGAGGCATTTTTTGGAGGGGGCAAGGCATCGAGTAACTGTTGTCACTGATCATAAAAACCTAATGCTTCTCGAGTCAGCTAAGAGGTTGAATCTTCCGAATGCTAAAACCCTGGCGTCTATTTTTGTGAGAGAGATTGTTCGTTTACATGGCATCCCGGAAAATATTGTTTCTGACAGGAGTGTGCAGTTTGTGTCTAAATTCTGGAGGGCCTTCTGTCAAAGATGTAAAATTTCATTGTCTTTTTCTTCCGCCTACCATCCTGAGAGTAATGGGCAGACTGAACGCCTTAATCAGTCTGTGGAACAATTCTTGAGGTTGTATGTTGCTGATGACCAGCAATTATGGGTCAAATTCCTTCCGTTGGCTGAATTTGCTTTGAATAACCGTGTCAATTCTTCCGCTGGGGTCTCCCCTTTCTTTTGCATTCATGGTTTTCATCCCTGTTTTCATTCTGGGTCGTCCGTCTCCTCCTCTAACCCTGAAGCGGATAAACTCTCCTCCGAACTGTGCACAGTTTGGGCCCGGGTTCAATCAAACCTAGAAAAGGCTCAATGTTCTCAAAAACTCAAGGCCGATAGGAGACGTTCAAGGGGGGTAAACTTTCAGGTTGGGGATAAAGTATGGTTGTCCTCCAAGAATCTATCTCTCAAGGTAACTTCTAAAAAATTTGCTCCTCGTTTTATTGGACCATATAAGATCACGGAAGTGATTAACCCGGTATCTTTTAGGTTGGAGCTGCCTGAGTCATTCCACATTCATAATGTGTTCCATAAATCTCTGCTTAAAAAATATTTTGAACCGGTAGTACCATCAAAAGCCTCGCCTCCGCCGGTTCTTGTTAATGATGCTGTCGAGTATGTGGTGTCTAAAATAGTGGATGTCAGGAAGGTGCGAAATTCCTTGCAGTACCTGATTCACTGGAAGGGGTATGGACCTAAAGAGAGATCTTGGGTACCTGCCAGGGAGGTTCATGCTCCTAGACTTGTTCGTAAATTTCATTTAGAACACCCTGAAAAGCCATCGCCTGAAGTCTTGGGTCCGGTGGCCCCTCGTAAAAGGGGGGGTACTGTCACGGGGTTCCGAAGGTGCACTCGGTCCCCCATTGCCCGCAGACCTGTTGCTTAGCTTTTGGAATGAGGTTCTGTGTTTGACCTCATTCCCAGGGCGGCTTTACTAGCTGGGTGGCTCCCTGCTCCTAGTCTGCGTTGAGCGCCGAGCTGATCACTCGGTGCTCGACTGGTTGGTCTGTCGGTCATGTGACGCTGGCCACGTCACATGACCCTCACTCCCCACTATAAATACAGGCAGCCTGCTGGCTACAGGTTGCCTGTTAATTTTTAGGTTCCTGGCTATTTGTTGGACTGCTGAACACTTACCTGATCCTGTTCCCTGACCATCCTTTTGCCTGCTCCTCCTGTACTGCGCATCCGTCCTGGTATTGTGACCTCGGCTCCCACCTGACTACTCTCTTAGGACTCCTCTTGTACTTCTCTGCTCTCCTGGTATTTGACCCCGGCTTCTCCTGACCATTCTTTGCTTAATCCTTTGTACTGCGTAGCTCTCTTGGTTCTGACTCGGTCCGTTCATGTTCCGTATTTTGTCTTGTCTGTCTTCCCTGCACATATCCTAAGTTAGGGACTGTCGTCCAGTTGTCCCCTGTCCTCAGGACTCGTGAGGCAAGTAGGCAGGGCCAGGGGTGAGGGTGGAGCGCAGTGGTCACTATGCTTCCCCCTGTGTGTGTGTGGACGTGACCGTTACAGTGAATGAACAAAAGAGAAATCAAAATTAAATCAATGCTTGGTGTGACCAACCTTTGCCTTCAAAACAGCATCAATTTCTCTAGGTACATTTACACAGTCAGGGATTTTGTAGGAATATAGTAAAGTGTATGATTAATCACCAAACAGATGATAATGATCTTTTTCATATTTAGGTTGAAGTTATTACCTCAAACAGAAACAGCTGTGTAGGAGGTGTAAAACTGGGTGAAGAACAGCCAAACTCTGCTACAAAGATGAGGTTGTGGAAGACAGCTTCGTGTCACAGGTCATACACCATGGCAAGACTGAGCATAGCAACAGGACACAAGATAGTTATGCTGCATCAAAAAGTTCTCTCCTAGGCAAAGATTTGAAAGCAGACTGGGATTTCAAGATGTGCCACTCAAGCTCTTTTGAAGAAGCACAAAGAAACAGGCAAAGTTGAGGACCATAGACTCAGTGGTTGGTCAAGGAAAACATATGCATCAGATAAAAGACACATCATGCTTACTTCCCTTTATTGGAAGATGTCCAGCAGTGCCATTAGCTCAGAACTGGCAGAAACCAGTCGGACCCAGGTACACCCATCTACTGTTTGTAGAAGTCTGGCCAGAAGTGATCTTCATGTGAGAATTGCAGCCACAAAGCCATACCTTCAATGTGGTAACAACACCAAGTGACCAAAAGAGGAACTGAGGTGCATAAAAATAGTAGCAGGTGCTCTGGACTACAATCATTATTTTAATTATTTATCTGTAACAAAAGGCAATTTGTTCACCAAAGGGCTGGAGAGTGCTGCATTAATGAGTGTCTGCAGGCAACAGTGAAGCATGGTGGAGGTTCCTTGCAAGTTTGGGGCTGCATTTTAGCAAATGGAGTTGAAGTTTTAGTCAGGATTAATGGTGTTCTCAATGCTGAGAAATACAAGCAGATATTTATCCATCATGCAATACCATAAAGGGACAACTGACTGGCTTCATATGCATTTTATGTATTTATTCAATATATCAACTATTTGTTACAAATTAAACCGTCAAAAAGGGCAACATAATCTAATATGTACAGTCATGGCCAAAAGTTTTGAGAATTACATAAATATTGGAAATTGGAAAAGTTGCTGCTTAAGTTTTTATAATAGCAATTTGCATATACTCCATAATGTTATGAAGAGTGATCAGATAAATTGCATAGTCCTTCTTTGCCATGAAAATTAACTTAATCCCAAAAAAAACTTTCCACTGCATTTCATTGCTGTCATTAAAGGACCTGCTGAGATCATTTCAGTAATCGTCTTGTTAACTCAGGTGAGAATGTTGACGAGCACAAGGCTGGAGATCATTATGTCAGGCTGATTGGGTTAAAATCGCAGACTTGACATGTTAAAAGGAGGGTGATGCTTGAAATCATTGTTCTTCCATTGTTAACCATGGTGACCTGCAAAGAAACGTGTGCAGCCATCATTGCGTTGCATAAAAATGGCTTCACAGGCAAGGATATTGTGGCTACTAAGATTGCACCTCAATCAACAATTTATAGGATCATCAAGAACTTCAAGGAAAGAGGTTCAATTCTTGTTAAAAAGGCTTCAGGGCGTCCAAGAAAGTCCAGCAAGCGCCAGGATCGTCTCCTAAAGAAAATTCAGCTGCGGGATCGGAGTGCCACCAGTGCAGATCTTGCTCAGGAATGGGAGCAGGCAGGTGTGAGCGCATCTGCACGCACAGTGAGGCGAAGACTTTTGGAAGATGGCCTGGTGTCAAGAAAGCCAGCAAAGAAGCCACTTCTCTCCAAAAAAAACATCAGGGACAGAGTGATCTTCTGCAGAAAGTATGGTGAATGGACTGCTGAGGACTGGGGCAAAGTCATATTCTCCGATGAAGCCTCTTTCCGATTGTTTGGGGCATCTGGAAAAAGGCTTGTCCAGAGAAGAAAAGGTGAGCGCTACCATCAGTCCTGTGTCATGCCAACAGTAAAGCATCCTGAGACCATTCATGTGTGGGGTTGCTTCTCATCCAAGGGAGTGGGCTCACTCACAATTTTGCCCCAAAACACAGCCATGAATAAAGAATGGTACCAAAACACCCTGCAACAGCAACTTCTTCCAACAATCCAACAACAGTTTGGTGAAGAACAATGCATTTTCCAGCACGATGGAGCACCGTGCAATAAGGCAAAAGTGATAACTAAGTGGCTCGGGGACCAAAACGTTGACAATTTGGGTCCATGGCCTGGAAACTCCCCAGATCTTAATCCCATTGAGAACTTGTGGTCAATCCTCAAGAGGCAGGTGGACAAACAAAAACCCACTAATTCTGACAAACTCCAAGAAGTGATTATGAAAGAATGGGTTGCTATCAGTCAGGAATTGGCCCAGAAGTTGATTGAGAGCATGCCCAGTCGAATTGCAGAGGTCCTGAAAAAGAAGGGCCAACACTGCAAATACTGACTCTTTGCATAAATGTCATGTAATTGTCGATAAAAGCCTTTGAAACGTACACTGCGTGCAGAATTATTAGGCAAATGAGTATTTTGACCACATCATCCTCTTTATGCATGTTGTCTTACTCCAAGCTGTATAGGCTCGAAAGCCTACTACCAATTAAGCATATTAGGTGATGTGCATCTCTGTAATGAGAAGGGGTGTGGTCTAATGACATTAACACCCTATATTAGGTGTGCATAATTATTAGGCAACTTCCTTTCCTTTGGCAAAATGGGTCAAAAGAAGGACTTGACAGGCTCAGAAAAGTCTAAAATAGTGAGATATCTTGCAGAGGGATGCAGCACTCTTAAAATTGCAAAGCTTCTGAAGCGTGATCATCGAACAATCAAGCGTTTCATTCAAAATAGTCAACAGGGTCGCAAGAAGCGTGTGGAAAAACCAAGGCGCAAAATAACTGCCCATGAACTGAGAAAAGTCAAGCGTGCAGCTGCCAAGATGCCACTTGCCACCAGTTTGGCCATATATCAGAGCTGCAACATCACTGGAGTGCCCAAAAGCACAAGGTGTGCAATACTCAGAGACATGGCCAAGGTAAGAAAGGCTGAAAGACGACCACCACTGAACAAGACACACAAGCTGAAACGTCAAGACTGGGCCAAGAAATATCTCAAGACTGATTTTTCTAAGGTTTTATGGACTGATGAAATGAGAGTGAGTCTTGATGGGCCAGATGGATGGGCCCGTGGCTGGATTGGTAAAGGGCAGAGAGCTCCAGTCCGACTCAGACGCCAGCAAGGTGGAGGTGGAGTACTGGTTTCGGCTGGTATCATCAAAGATGAGCTTGTGGGGCCTTTTCGGGTTGAGGATGGAGTCAAGCTCAACTCCCAGTCCTACTGCCAGTTTCTGGAAGACACCTTCTTCAAGCAGTGGTACAGAAAGAAGTCTGCATCCTTCAAGAAAAACATGATTTTCATGCAGGACAATGCTCCATCACACGCGTCCAAGTACTCCACAGCGTGGCTGGCAAGAAAGGGTATAAAAGAAGAAAATCTAATGACATGGCCTCCTTGTTCACCTGATCTGAACCCCATTGAGAACCTGTGGTCCATCATCAAATGTGAGATTTACAAGGAGGGAAAACAGTACACCTCTCTGAACAGTGTCTGGGAGGCTGTGGTTGCTGCTGCACGCAATGTTGATGGTGAACAGATCAAAACACTGACAGAATCCATGGATGGCAGGCTTTTGAGTGTCCTTGCAAAGAAAGGTGGCTTTATTAGTCACTGATTTGTTTTTGTTTTGTTTTTGAATGTCAGAAATGTATATTTGTGAATGTTGAGATGTTATATTGGTTTCACTGGTAAAAATAAATAATTGAAATGGGTATATATTTGTTTTTTGTTAAGTTGCCTAATAATTATGTACAGTAATAGTCACCTGCACACACAGATATCCCCCTAAAATAGCTAAAACTAAAAACAAACTAAAAACTACTTCCAAAAATATTCAGCTTTGATATTAATGAGTTTTTTGGGTTCATTGAGAACATGGTTGTTGTTCAATAATAAAATTAATCCTCAAAAATACAACTTGCCTAATAATTCTGCACTCCCTGTATGAAGTGCGTGTAATTATATTTCACTACATCACAGAAACAACTGAAACAAAGATCTAAAAGCAGTTTAGCAGCAAACTTTGTGAAAACGAATATTTTTGTCATTCTCAAAACTTTTGGCCACGACTGTAGGTTATATGTCCCAGGCTCCGACCCACTAGCCAAAATTAAGTATGCTGTCTTCGAAAAGGCAGATGTTAAGGGGCTTTTCCAGGATTTTCACACTGATGGACTATCCTTAGGATAGGTCATCAATGCCTGATCGGTGGGGGTCTGACACCCGCCGACCAGCTGTGGTATCGCAGCTCAGCACCTTTCACTTCAATGGGGCTGAGTTCGATACCAAGCACAGCCACTATACAAGGTACAGCGATGTGCTTGGTAAGCAGAGAAGGTCGCGACGCTCACAGCTGATCACTTTGGGTCCCGGGTCTCATACCCCTACTGATCAGATAATGATGACCTGTCCTGAGGATAGCAAATGAAGAGAGGTAGCGGCAGCGTCTCCAGTGAATCCTTTATTGGACTGACTTTACAGAAAGTGTGCCATAAAATCAAGCAGCAATGTTTCGGCTGTATCCCAGCCTTTGTCAAGCCTAGACTGTTGCATTACCGGTGTGGCCATTTATGTCCGTGGGTGCTGCTCTACAAACACTTTTGTCTGTCCTGAGGATAGATCATCAGTATAAAAATCCCAGAAAACCCCTTTAAAGGTTCAAGTGGGTAAAGACAACAGAAGGTCATGAAACTTAAAGAAGATGGCACGGGTAACTGGAGGCTTCAACAACCGTCGGGAGTAGTAGTCCAACACGTCAGGCAACACTGTCCCTATTGTTCATATTAATACAGAGAATAAGTAATGTTACAACAACAACAAAAAACTGGGAAAAGGGAAGGAAGGAAAAGCCTGTGAGTCAAAGGCTGCTCCTTCAATAAGCCATATAACGTGAAAAGTTAATTAAATCAGTGGATCACCCTGTATTTCATGTTCCAGGTACCAGGTAGTATATTTGAAGTGATCTTTGACTTTATTCTGAATGTGGTCTGGGAGAATGGCTATGAAACTTTCCCATATTTGAAAAAAAAACAAAACGTTTAACCTTACGTTTTTTATGAACAGTTGCTTCAACCCAATCCATCTTTAAAAAAATATGTGAGCTTGCCTAAGAACAATAGCTGTGGTGGGGATTGTGGGTCTATCCATTTTGTACAATGGCTTTATGTGCTGCTGCGATGATCATGTAAAGCAATTTTCTAGTCCCTGGATCACAAAGATGTTCCTTTATGTCCACCCAGCCAAACAAACCCCTACAAGTACAAAGTTAGTTAACCGTGTTTAGGTACAGTCACAGACCCTTGACCAAAAAGTCAGAATTACCGTACAAGATCCCAATGAGCGATATCTGCTCAATATCTGCTTGTAGAGAACCACAATGGAGATGAGTCTGAGGAGTAAATGCCCATCTTAAAACCTCTGATAGGTAGAAAGGCCGAGTATTGGCCTGCATTTGTGAGAGGGACGCCCTGGCCTTTATCAGCTGCTCACCCCGTCATCAGGGTACGGACAGCAGCGGCAGTGTTTGTGTATCCAGCCGGTGGTGTCAGCGTCTCCAAGGCAGCATTTCGTCACTTCCGGTCAACTGTTCCTCCTGCAGTTCGGCGTCCTGTCCTCCTCGTGCGGTGGGTAAGTGGCTGCTGCTTCAGCGCAGCATCGGCACGTTAGTCCGGTCGGTGGGGTCGGTCCCTTTAAGGTATGAAAGGGACATCCCCACACCGGAACGGCAGTCTGGCAGCACCCCCGCTCCCACGTGACTTGCACGCAGGTAGCTGGAGTCAGCGGGACTCCGTTCGTATATTTGCTGGGGCAACTCGCATTAGGCTCTATCTTTCTGCATTGGGGGAGGCTTGTAAGGGAGTAAGGACGGAGGGGGGGGGGGGAATGGCAATGTGAAGTGTAATATTTGAGGGCGGATGTTCAATCTGCCTGATCAATCACAGCCTAGCTGTTTTAACTTTTCTGACATGACCAATTTTGTAAAAATCACCATGACTGTTATATGGGGGGCAAAGTCTGGCACGGGCCGCCGTGCTGTTAGGTAGGGGGATAATGCCGTACAGTGTTTTGTGGTAGGATATTGGGGGATAGTGCTCCCAGTACCATGCGCTCCTAGACATGTGCTAGAAGGTGCGCTTCAGACCCTTCACATTGCTTGGCATTTTATTCCATTATCTTGGTTTAGTTGGGCAGGATTTCTCATTTGGCTGTCATTCACGCACTCGTTACCATTAGCAAACGTTGCTGCACAGGTAGCCGCCATTATGCATGGGCCCGTCAGCCTTTCAGCTGACTTCGGCGACACCCCACGTTGATGCCCTGCATGTCCTATAGCTACATATATATACACGTGTGGATAGAGCTCATGGGTGGCTGGGACGCCTGGGGTGGCCACTCGCTAGGCAGGTATTGGTAAATCTGACATTCGTTTCTCGTTGCTCAGCCTAGGGTCACGTGAACTCAGGCGCAAGCGGTTGTCACTACTTAAAAAAAAAAAACGTATTCTGATTACTTCATGTGGACAGGTCTATTCCAAGGTTGTTACCTGTTTCTTCTTATATCAGCGTCGTTTCCCGTTTCTGGTAAGGTCCTCTCTCCTAGACATTACACGTTTCTCTGTTTTTCGCACACCTCATTTCCGTCATGCCTCAGCTGTCAGGTTGTCACCAGGGTCGGCTACTCTTTCTTTGCATGATGGTCTCTGCAGTGACGGTGGTGGTTTCTGTGTTCCACGGGGTTAGTCATCAGCTCTCTAGATTGTGATAGTGACGTTCCATAAATTTTGCTTGTTTTAACAGTCTGATCATGTCACACGTCTCGGATGTCGTGGATCCGTCTGGGGAAGATTTTGGTTCAAGGGCATCCGATTCTGGGAGTATTCCTTCTCTGCGCAATTGGACTGTGCCTAAACTCATGTCAGAGTTAACTAAGAGAGGCATTCCCTTCCCAGCTGCAGCCCGCAAGGCCGAGTTGTATCGGTTACTGGTGTCCAACCCCGCAGAACCAAGTCACCAAGAAGTTTCTATGTCCACAGTGCAGACCTCCTTGACGCAGCTTCATGTCATGCTCAATAGTCTCACTTCCTCCATGTCTAGCGTACAATCTAGATTGGAGTCAGTGGAGTCAAGGGTCTGTGGCTTGGCTTCACCTGCCGCACTGTTACCGGCTGTGACTACCCCAGTGGCTAGTACTGCAGGTAACTTTGTTTCAGTGCCCAATGTCACGCCAGCCCATTTTATCCCGGCCAACATTAAAAAGGATATTCTCGATGGGAGGGATGTGAACTTAGCTTCTCTGCTGATCGCCACTCATGACCTGTCGGACAATAGGGTCATCGCTTGCGGCGATGTCTCTGTCGTCCTGAAGGGTCGCGACCTCACGCTTAGTAGGAAACTAACCATTACCAGAATTTGTACTTGCTTTTAGTTTGTACCGAGACATCATTTGTTCTGTTCGACCGGATAGGAGGGAAGAATTGGACCTTTTACTTGTTCAGGGTCACGGAGCTTGGATACAAATATGGTGGCTTTGGCTTCTACGATTATCATTGCTCCTTTTCCGCGAAGGCTGCAGCGGCCCTCAGCCAATTCCAGTTCACCACTAACTGGTCCAACGTCGACACAGAGATCTTTTGCAGGCATTTTGCTGGACTGAAAGCTCCGGCATGTTCTTCTTGCCAGTCCATATATCACACTAGCGAATGGTGTCACAATGCAGCTAGTACACCAAGGTCCAATCCTTCTGCTCCTATCCCAGGTCCATCGGTTGGTGCTCAGCAGCAGGCAACTGTGGACAAACTTGGCCGTCCCATCAAGTTCCTGGGCAGGTCACAAATATGCAACAATTACAATTTTTCAGCATGCAATTATAGTCAATGCCGCCTGTTGCACATCTGTGTTAACTGTTTCCGGGGTCACCCGAAGGTCACTTGCTCATTAAAATCAGACAAACATTGCTTGAGCGTGGTGAATGTGGATCTCCTGAAGTTCTACCTGCAGGGGCACGAGGATACTTTCTTTTGTGATTTCCTAGTGTCTGGGTTTACCACGGGTTTCCACACAGGCCTAGTGGCATTACCTGAAGATACTCACTGAACCCTGCTTCCATAGATAGGCTCTTACAGTTGGAATTAGTGAAGGGGTACATCATCGGGCCCTTTACAACATCCCCTTTTGAGCGGTGGAGGGTCAGCCCCATAGGGGTCGTGACAGGTAAGTTCAACAACAAAGAGAGACTGATATTCGATTTGTCGGCTCCTCATGACACACACGCGCCTAGTCTTAATTCTCTCATACCGGCAGAGGAGGTCAGTATGGTGTACGCCTCCATTGATCAGGCTATCGCACTGATCTTAGCAACAGGTCCCGGGGCCATTTTGTCTAAAGCAGACATATCAGATGCGTTTAAGTTAATCCCGATCAGGCCAGAGCTTTGGCAATGGCATGGGATCAAGTGGAATTCGTATTATTATTTTGCCACAAAATTGACTTTTGGGTCCCGTAGCAGCCCTTGGATTTTCGATCAACTGGCAAAAGCCCTACATTGGATCCTCGAAAATAGGTTTGAGTGCGAACATGTGATACATTACCTGGACGACTTCCTGCTGATTGAGTCTCCTCAGGGCCCGCAAGGCAATCTCCAAAGTCTCCTAGCATGCTTCGCGCAGTTAGGGATTCCTGTTTCTCCGAAAAAGGTTGATGGTCCTGCCACTGTCATTACTTTTTTGGGCATTGTCTTGGATACAGGGAGTATGTCCGCCAGGTTACCTGTAGACAAGTTGGTCAGGGTCCGGGATATTATTCACACATTCGCTGTGGGCAGGGTCACTACGAAGGCACATCTTCAATCATTATTGGGCATGCTTAATTTTGCCATGCGCGTTATCCTTCAAGGTAGGTCTTTTGTAGCAAGGTTACTACCTCTCCTGTCAGAGGCCCCCTGTCAGGACAGTCCGGTGTTCCTGGATAATCAGGCGCTAGCAGATTTAGTGATGTTGGACCATTTTTTAAGTCACTGGAATGGCGTGTCCATGTTTATTCCAGCAATTTCAGATAACTCCCCCATCTTATTCTCCAGTGGGGCGGTGAACACAGGTTACGCTGCAATTTTTGGCCCTCATTGGCTAAACGGGACCTGGCCAAGGGAGTTGCTCGAGGCCACGGGAGTTCATCAATCAGCGGAGCCGGGGCACTTGTATCCCATGGTGGCAGCGGCTTACGTTTGGGGTAGCCTTTGGACAGGCCGTACCGTGGTCTTTACTTCTGGCAGTTCCTCCGTCATTACCATCCTTGAGAGTGGCAAAACTAAGTCACAACCGGCCATGGCCTTTCTTAGGCGTCTGGTGCAGTTATCCCTCCAGCACCATTTCCTGGTCCACGGCTCCCTCATATATGATGATCAGACGGTAGCAGTTGACGCCCTAGCTAAGCATGATTACTCTCTGTTTTCCCAGGTCTGTCCAGAAAGCGACTCATCAAGGACCCCGTCTCCTCATCCCGCCTCGCTAATTCTCCACTAAACAAGTACCTAGCCGTTGCCCATGGGCTGTTTTCCCGGTCTCTTGCGGCCAATACCACCAAAGCGTACAACACCGGCTGGCGGCTGTACTGTACATTCCTACAAGAACTCGCGCCAGGCGCTTTCGGTCATATCGACCGCATACTGTCCTTTATCGGATACTGTCATGTGCACAGGCACCTATCGTATGGCACCGTGAGGACTTACCTGTCAGGGGTGCAACATCATTTATCCCTTTCCCATCCTAATTTAACATCGTTTTTTTCCAGTCATGTGGTCAAGGCCACGTTGAAAGGTCTACAGAATAGTACCCCCGGTGTTAACTCCCGTAGACAGCCCATTTCCGGCCAGATATTCAGAGACAGGTTCGATTTGCTAGATTTAAGGCCCTTCGGGGCTCTACAAAGCCTGGTAATCAAAGCGGCCATCTATTTGGCCTTTTACGGTTTCATGAGGCCAGGAGAGTTCTCCTCGTCATCACCCTGTAGGCCATTCCTAGCTCGTTGGCAGTTGGCCCCTAGCTCAGAGGGATTCATCCTCTCTCTACCCGTGACCAAGACTTCCCAGTCAGGCCCCCCTACCCGCATTAAATTCTTCCCTACAGCGCACAAATGGTGTCCAGTCCACGTACTTCAGCAGTTGTCTGGGGCTTTGGGCGCTCTCGGCCCTAAAACTCCCCTGTTACCCTGCGGGACAGTAGCATTGTCCACCTCGCAGTTCGTCTCACATGTGCGTATCCTGGCAGGTAATTTAGGCTTGGACCCACTCACCGTGTCAGGTCATTCCATTAGGATTGGGGCGGCATCTGCCGCGTTCAAGAATCTAGTGCCGGCTCACATTATTCGCAAATTGGGCCGGTGGCGCTCCTCCTGCTTTAATCGATATGTTCCCAACCCCACGGGGGAGATTGCATGCGCCTTTTAGACATTGGTGTTGTAATGTTTAATAAAGTGTCTTGCATTTCTTGCTGGGTTTTTGGCCTCTGGTATACTCCCGACGGTAACAGTTATGGCACAACTCAGACCGTTGACATCTTTTATGAGTTAGGTAGGTTAGGTTCTGTCACATATAGCCCCGATCACAAGTAGAAAGGCCGAGTATTGGCCTGCATTTGTGGGAGGGGCGCCCTGGCCTTTATCAGCTGCTCACCCCCGTCATCAGGGCACGGACAGCAGCGGCAGTGTTCCCCTCCCAGCCCGCCCCTTTTTCTTTACTCTTCCACAGGGTATGCCCTCTTTCAGGTATACTCCCGACGGTAACGGTTATGGCACAACTCAGACCGTTGACATCTTTTATGAGTTAGGTAGGTTAGGTTCTGTCACATATAGCCCCGATCACAAATGAAATATATGTAGAGAAAGTTAATAGAAGCCACTAACTTATGTATTTTGATTGTCCGTATTGCCTCCTTTTCTGTCTGGATTCGTTTTTCAATCACATTATACACGGCTCATTTCCATGGTTACGGCCACCCTGCAGGTGGTCGTGCTTGTGCGCTATAGAAACAAAGCACCAGCCTATGTGTGCTCCCACAGTCCTAGCCGGCGCTTTTTCCTATAGTATGCAAGTATGGCCACCACTGATGGATTGCAGCGTGGTCATAGGCATGGAAACGAGCAGTGTATAATTGAGCAGACTAGATGGGCCAAATGGTTCTTATCTGCCGACACATTCTATGTTTCTATGTTTCTATGTCTATAATGTGGTGGAAAAATGAAGCAATATGGACTATAAATTATATATTGGTAAGTGCATTGTATTAACTTTCTCTACATGATACATGCCACTTGCTGAAGTGATGAAACCCTTTAATGTCCAGCCCAGGAAAGACAGGGATCCAAATTTATTCTTCAGCAGGACAATGATAAGCATACAAACATACAGCTATCATTAAGAACAATCTTCAGCGAACAAGAAGTCCTGGAACAAGGATCAAGGAGTCCTGGAAGTGATGGCCCCCACAGAGCCCTGATCTCAACATCATCGAGTCTGTCTGGGATTACATGATGAGACTGAAAGATTTGAGCAAGCCTACATCGACACGAGATTTGTGGTTAGTTCTTCAAGATGTTTGGACTAGCGTACCTAGAAGAACTGATGCTATTTTATAGGCAAAGGGTGGTCACACCAAGTATTGATTTGATTTAGATTTGTCTTTTGTTCATTCACTTTGCATTTTTTAATTGATAAAAATAAACTTAACACTTCAATAATTGAAAGCATTTTTCCACACTGAACTAAACTGCATGTGAAGTACTGTAGCTGAGTATGATTTTTTTTTTTTTTTTTGAGAAGTCAAGGTGACCAAAACATCATACATTCTTGCAACCAATTATGTAGATGTTGATATAATAATTTATGTTGAGCGATCCTGAACTGTACGATTTTTGGTACCCGGACCCGGACCCGAACTTTGCCGGAAAAGTTTGAGTTCGGTGTTCGGGTATTTAATAAAGCTTATTAAAGCTTTATTAAATAAAGCTTAACCTACTAATGGCATGGCTATGATTGGCCGGTGCATAACGTGACCCAGCCTCTATATAAGCTGGATCACGTGTAGCACCGCCCATCAGCTCTCAGTAGTGAAGGGACAGAAAGCAGGCAGCTGAATTGAGGGACAGTGTTAGTGCGATTTTATTGTGGGTGCAATACACCATCTTTGCACCCCTGACACAGAAAGCTAATCATAAATCTGGCTGTTAATTCTGTGGATGACCTACAGCGATTTTTTTTGTGGGCGCAATGCAACATTGTACTTTGTACCCTGACACACAAATATAATAGTTAATCTGTCTGTTAGTTAGGTGCACATCATATACCCATTTATTGCGTGAAGTACACCTGTACTGCATACGCGACAGGGAAATTGATATAGTAGAGGCCGGACCAGGTTGCAAGGTCTTAGGGGAGGACGGCATGACGGGGGTTTGGTTAGGGAGCCCCCCGTACCTGGATTGGTTAATTTGAGTTCATGGGGGTGGGCTTGTTTAAGGGGTATATAGGGGCGTGCGGGAAGAAGATATGGGCCATTTTGTGGATTTTGGTAGCTGAACCCAGCACTGCAGGCCGCCCCCTCTTACCTCTACAATGGCAAATCTGGAGGCTTTGCTCGGCGAGCTGCGGGCCGCAGCGACTACCCACGGCGAAGGATGGATGCAGGAGCAGCTGAAAGGGCTCCTGAGAGGGGAGGCAGAGGCTCCTGCTTTTCCTCTGCCAACTTCTCGCTGGCCGCGGCGGACCAGGCCGCCGTCGCGCCTCCGCCCTGACCAGCCCCCCAGGGTCCATCACCGCATTAGGAGCCCCTCCCGGGACCCTTCCCGTCGGCAGGCGGTGGGCCAGGGCCCTGCCCATGCGCCTCGGCGGAGAAGGAATCCTGTAAGTAGGCGGGACTCACGGGGTGTCCGGGCCCGGTCACACCCTTCTTCAACTGTCGGTGAGGGAACTGGACCAGGAACGACGGGCTCCCCTCGATCTCCAGGCGGTGAGGGGACCCCCTGTGGGAGCAAGATGGCGCCCGGAACGGGGCTGCTGCGGACCAGGTGGCAGGAGACCCTCTCTTTCCCACAAGCAGTATGGTGTTGGCTCCGCCCCCTCCCCTCTCGTCCAGGCATTTGGGAGCAGATGGCTCTGCTAGGGGACCTGCCTTGGAAGATGTCTCACCGGGACCTTATGGATCTGCGCAGATGATCGTTCAGCTGGATTCCGGATCTGTGACTGATGGTAACACAGCACCCAGGCAGCCAGATGAAATTGCTTGGGGATCTGTATTGCCTTTGGTAGCGGGTACTTGAGGTTGTGGGGGGGTGGTAGGTGCCCCCCCGGCGGATTTAGGTAGGGGTTTGGGTCAGTTATTGGCGGTGTGGCGGGTTTATTAGCCGGGTGGGGGGCGGCTGGGGGGTCGCCGTTGTCAGCATGGAGGGTTGGCGGAGGTTGTGGGGCTGGGCGGGGGGGGCTGCGTCGGGGACACGTTGCAGCTCGGTGTCAGTTGAGACCTAGGCGGGGGGGGGGGCGGCGGAGGACGAGTCTGTTAGTTTAGATGGTAGAGAAAAAGGGGAAGTCTATGTTTGTTTTGAGGGACCGTTGGGTGCACATCTAAAACAGGAGGTCCGGGCAAAAATATGGAAAGGTTAGTATGTGGAAATTTTTTCTTGCTTCCCTTGGAAAAATAAATTTAGACAGGACCAAGAGGGATGATAGTAAGAAAGAGGACAAGGAAAAACGGCGATATCGCTTTTCCAAATTGTTTGCAAGCTTTTTCAATCTTGGCGAGTGTGATAGGTGAAAAAACGCCGGAGTGTTGCTCAGCGCTATTTTGTTACCTGGATACTATTGGTCATGGGTTCGCAAGTTAGGAACAGGGTCGTTGTTGGCTAAGATGGACATTGAAGCGGCGTTTCGGCTGTTGCCGATACACACGGATAGTTTGCATCTTTTGGGGTGTTTTTGGGAGTTTTTTTTTGTCAACTGTTGTTTGCCGATGGGTTTTTCCCTATCGTGTGCGTATTTTGAGAAGTTTAGCTCCTTTTTGGAATGGGCGGTGGTGGACGCAGCGGGGTGTAAGTCTATCATCCATTACTTGAATGACTTCTTATGCATTGGCCCCCCAGGTTTGAGAGTTTGTTCGGTGTTGTTGCACACTTTGTGCACGCTGATAAGCGTAAATGTGGCACACAGGATCCCACAATGACCAAACAGAGGTGCACTCAGTAAAGTGGACTCACCCTGTCCACTCCAAATGACTGAGTAGATATAGTGAAAAAACTGGGCACACTCAAGATATTAGAACCACACAGAAATTTATTGACCTATTAAACAACATTAATGGAAACAGTAAAAAGAATACAATAAAAAGGATAATACCCTCGTGTTAAAATGACTATAATGCTCGACAAATAATAGCATGTATTATAATAGCTGAATATGTTGGTGTGGTGGCATATAAGACTTTCTGGTCTGGATAGTGCACCAGTATATTAGACTCAAATGGCATAAAAAAACAAATAAAGACATAAGATTATGTGAATGCTATAAATTGATGAATAAATAGATCGATGAATAAATAGAAATATTCGCATAAATAGCAGCAATAGTCGTGATATTTTCGAATATACAATACTCGCAGGGAACGTGATAGCTATAATTATCGTATAGCTCACTCCCTTCTGACACAAAATAGTTCCAGACTTAAATAATGCCAACAAAATTTGTATGTCCCGAAATAAGTCCAGTACAATATGTAGTTGGGGGCAACGTCGATTACTTGGTGTCCCACACTGGAAAGTTGTAAACCAGCAAGATGTAGCGGCGTCCCGCTATATATTCAAACCAGCGGCGTCCCACTGGAATATTAGCACTGCGATTTTAATAAATGTTCTGCCGGAAAAGTTTGAAAAACGTCTTACCGTATTGCTTTTCTCACCACAAAGCCGCTCTACTGAATGATTCTATATGGGTAGAAACCAGTATTGTCCAAGCGGTAGTAGTTTTCACTTCCCACGCTGGTAAATGTTTGACACGTGTAGACCAATCTTTGCTGGAAACTGTGGTCTTTCGAAATATCTTTCTCATTTACCCTTTACGCGGTGGTGAACAATATTTACTGTGAGAGTCCGGCAATATCTTCCCATTTCCAGTGTTCAAAGGTTCGGGGTCCTGTCTTAGCTAGACGCGTTTCGGGGCATTTAATCGCCCCTTCCTCAGTACCTACCAGTCCCCCATAAATTCCTTCTTTTTATAGTGAGAGGATGTATTCTCAAAACCCGACATGGATCTTTTTTTTTTGGAATAGAACTTTTTCTGGGATTTGCATTCAATCTTATAATTCATTGTACTTTTTAGTTATAGCCTACATTTCCAATACAATAACTTTATACAAGTCATTATACATTGCCGTATATTAGTAATATTCAGATGTATAAATAAAATAAAATATGCCTTTAAAAACATGTAAGACAATTAAAAACATATAAGGCCTCCTGCACACGACCGTTGTGTGCACCCGTGGCCGTTGTGCCGTTTTCCGTTTTTTTTTCGCGGACCCATTGACTTTCAATGGGTCCGTGGAAAAATCGGAAAATGCACCGTGTTGCAGCCGCATCCGTGATCCGTGTTTCCTGGCCGTGAAAAAAATATGACCTGTCCTATTTTTTTCACGGCCAACGGTTCACGGACCCATTCAAGTCAATGGGTCCGTAAAAGAACACGGATGCACACAAGATTGGCATCCGTGTCCGTGATCCGTGGCCGTAGGTTAGTTTTTATACAGACGGATCCGAAGATCCGTCTGTATAAAAGCTTTTTCAAAGCTGAGTTTTCACTTCGTGAAAACTCAGAACCGACAGTATATTCTAACACAGAAGCGTTCCCATGGTGATGGGGACGCTTCTAGTTAGAATACACTACAAACTGTGTACAAGACTGCCCCCTGCTGCCTGGCAGCACCCGATCTCTTACAGGGGGCCGTGATCAGCACAATTAACCCCTTCAGGTGCGGCACCTGAAGGGGTTAATTGTGCTGATCACGGCCCCCTGTAAGAGATCAGGGCTGCCAGGCAGCAGTGGGCAGACCCTCCCCCCCCTCCCCAGTTTGAATATTATTGGTGGCCAGTGCGGCCCCCCCCCTCTATTGTAATAATAGGTTGGTGGCCAGTGCGGCCCACCCCTCTATTGTAATAATTCGTTGGTGGCACAGTGTGCGCCCCCCATCGGCCCCCCCTCCCTCTATAGCATTAACAACATTGGTGGCCAGTGTGCGGCCTCCCATCTCCCCCCCCCCCCCCCATCATTGGTGGCAGCGGAGTTCCGATCGGAGTCCCAGTTTAATCGCTGGGGCTCCGATCGGTAACCATGGCAACCAGGACGCTACTACAGTCTGGTTGCCATGGTTACTTAGCAATAGTACAATAGTAGAAGATTCATACTTACCGGCTGCTGCGATGTTCGTGTCCGGCCGGGAGCTCCACCTACTGGTAAGTGTCATTGCTAAATGAACTGTCACTTACCAGTAGGAGGAGCTCCCGGCCGGAAGCAGACATCGCAGCTCCCAGGTAAGTATGAATCTTTTACTATTGTACTATTGCTAGTAACCCGCTGCCACCAATGATCGGGGGGGGGGGGGTAGATGGGAGGCCGCACACTGGCCACCAATGTTGTTAATGCTATAGAGGGAGGGGGGCCGATGGGGGGGCGCACACTGTGCCACCAACGATTTATTACAATAGAGGGAGGAAGGGGGGGGGCGCACACTGTGCCACCAACGATTTATTACAATAGAGGGAGGAATGGGGGGGGCGCACACTGTGCCACCAACGAATTATTACAATAGAGGGAGGAGGGGGGGGGCCGCACTGGCCACCAATTCAAACTGGGGAAGGGGGGGGGGGTCTGATCTCTTACAGGGGGATATGATAGTACAATTAACCCCTTCAGGTGCGGCACCTGAGGGGTTAATTGTGCTGATCACGGCCCCCTGTAAGAGATCGGATGCTGCTAGGCAGCAGGGGGCAGTCATGTACACAGTTTGTAGTATATTCTTTTTTTTAATAGTGTGTTTGTAGTATATTCTAACTAGAAGCGTCCCCATCACCATGGGAACGCCTCTGTGTTAGAATATACTGTCGGAAATGAGGTTTCACGATCTAACTCATATCCGACAGTATATTCTAACATAGAGGCGTTCCCATGGTGATGGGGACGCTTCAAGTTAAAATATACCATCGGATTGGAGAAAACTCCGATCCGATGGTATAAAAGGGACTCCAGACTTTACATTGAAAGTCAATGGGGACGGATCCGTTTGAAATGGCACTATATTGTGTCAACGTCAAACGGATCCGTCCCCATTGACTTGCATTGTAATTCAGGACGGATCCGTTTGGCTCCGCACGGCCAGGCGGACACCAAAACGACTTTTTTTTCATGTCTGTGGATCCTCCAAAAATCAAGGAAGACCCACGGACGAAAAAACGGTCACGGATCACGGGAAAACGGGACCCGTTTTTGCGGACCGCAAAAAAATACGTTCGTGTGCAGGAGGCCTAAAGCAATAATATATCTAAAAAAGCTTCCAATACATTTAAGTGTCTTTCTCTGTTGGTTCTTCCACACTAAAAAACACATCAGAACCCTTGCGGTTTTGATGCAGTTCCCATGCGTTTTTTCTCAAAATCATCACATATCAATTGTTTTTGCTGCTCTATATCTATTAGGTTGTGGACTAGACTTTGATTTTATAAAAATGGAGCCATCTGCAACTAATTAAAAATGGAAAAATTCTAATAAATCGAAGTTTGCATATGGAAAACTTTTTCATATAAACCCTTCGTACAGAAGTACCATACCCTAACTTTCCCATACAGTAAAATCCTTTTCTTCCTGCATAGAGAAAGACCACAGTTTACAGCAAAGATTGGTCTACACGTGTCAAACATTTACCAGCGTGGGAAGTGAGAACTACTACCGCTCGGACAATACTGGTTTCTACCCATATAGTATCATTTAGTAGAGCGGCTTTGTGGTGAGAAAAGCAATACGGTAAGACGTTTTTCAAACTTTTCCGGCAGAACATTTATTAAAATCGCAGTGCTAATATTCCAGTGGGACGCCGCTGGTTTGAATATATAGCGGGACGCCGCTACATCTTTCTGGTTTACAACTTTCCAGTGTGGGACACAAAATAATCGACGTTGCCCCCAACTACATATTGTACTGGACTTATTTCGGGACATACAAATTTTGTTGGCATTATTCAAGTCTGGAACTATTTTGTGTCAGAAGGGAGTGAGCTATACGACAATTATAGCTATCACGTTCCATGCGAGTATTGTATATTCGAAAATATCATGAATATTCATCGATCTATTTATTCATCGATTTATAGCATTCACATAATCTTATGTCTTTATTTGTTTTTTAAGTCCATTTGGGTCTAATATACTGGTGCACTATCCAGACCAAAAAGTCTTATATGCCACCAACATATTCAGCTATTATAATACATGCTATTATTTGTCGAGTATTATAGTCATTTTAACACGAGGGTATTATCCTTTTTATTGTATTCTTTTTACTGTTGCCATTTATGTTGTTTAATAGGTCAATAAATTTCTGTGTGGTTCTAATATCTTGAGAGTGCCCAGTTTTTTCACTATATCTACTTTGTGCACGCTGTTTACTAGTTTTGGCGTACCGTTGGCGGTGGAAAAGACTGTAGGTCCAGCTTCCAAGTTGGTTTTTCTAGGGATAGAAATTGATACCGTAAGGATGGAGTGTCGATTGCCCTTGGATAAACTCACGGACCTGAAGAAGGAAGTGCTAAGGGCGGGGCGTTTAGAAAAGATCCAGTTACGGGAGCTTCAATCTCTGCTAGGCAGGCTCAATTTTGCATGCAGGATCATGCCTTTGGGAAGGGTGTTTAGTCGGCGGTTGGCAGGGGCGACGGTGGGAGTGTCTATGCCACATCCTTACGTGCGCTTGGATAGCGAGTTGAGGGCAGATTTGCATGGGGAGTTCCTTTTTAGATAATTACAATGGGAGGTCATTATTTACCGGGGATGTAATAGATTATTTTGATTGTGAGCTTTCGGGTGCGGCTGGGAGTTGTGGTTTTGGGGTGTATTGTAAGGTTCAATGGGGTTCAGGCGATCAACAGGTTATCATCGTCGACTCCTTTGGTGGCCAAGTTGTTACAGCGTTTGGTGCTGAAATGCTTATTACTGAACGCATGTGTGGTGGCGGTGCATATTCTGGGGGTCGGGAATTCGATAGCTGTCGCCCTTTCTCATTCACAGTGGGAGCGTTTTCGGCAGCTGGCCCCAGAAGCGAAGGAAGTTGGGCTAGCGTGCCCGGGTTGCCTATGGAATCTGTTGGCAGCACAGTAGTAGGGCTCATCATTTCGTCTTTGGTGCCCAGTACGTGGGATACTTATATTAAGGTGTGGCGTTGCTGGGAGGACTGGTGCGGTAGGCAGGGGACATGTGAGGGTGACCTGTAGGTCCCATTATTGCTTTTATTGGGTCATTGTCCGGATGAGGGATGGTCGGTGTCAAAAGTAAATAGGTATGTGGCAGGCCTTGCCTTTGGTTTTAAGTTGCGCAAGATGATTGACTTTACCAAGTCTTTTCTGGTTAGTCGCGTTTTAAAAGGGTGGCAGCGGTTGCGAGCCAAAAAGGATTGGCGGTGCCCGGTCTCTTTTGCGTTGCTTTTGGATTTGGGGGAGCAGTTACCGGCGGTCTGCAGTTCGTCTTGGGAGACACGTTTGTTCCGTTTAGCTATTTCTTTGGCGTTTTTTGGGGCCATGCGGTTGGGGGAGCTTGTTTCCGAGGCGAGTTGGGAGGTTGCTTACAGAGGACGTTAATTTGGTCGAAGATAGGGTAGAGTTTTGCATTCGCCGGTCCAAGACGGATGTGGAGGGAAAAGGGTGCAAGGTAGTTCTCTATGAGATTCCGAGGTGTCAAATGTGCCCGGTTCGGTGTTTAAGGGAATATGGGGTGGCAAGAAAAACTGAGGTCTTGCCGTTGTTGGTGCATGCGGACGGTTCCTTTCTATCCCGTTTTCAGTTTATTTGGATCGGTTGGGGGTGGGGAGTTCCTGGTATGCCAGCCACTCGTTTCGGATAGGGGCAATGACCGGCACGTTGGGAGCTGGGGGACGACGTGATGAAAAATATTGGGCGTTGGGAGTCAATCAGGTTCAAGTCATATGTTCAGACGGAGAAATTGTAGGGCGGCGCGGCAGTTTTTGTTTTCGTTATTGAGGGTGCATAATTGCTTTTTGCTCCTTGTTTCCTTTTCCTTTCTTTGCAGGCGCAGAATCGGCTTTAGTGTGGATCCTGGGACACTTTTTTTGGGAAGCATTGTGGGCGTCGGTTAGACCGGATGGTCAACAGCTGGGTCTTGCTCGATCAGATGCAGTGGTAAGGTGGCTGGGGCGCAGGGGTATGGTATGGGGCAGCGTTTTGACTGAGTTTCATCGTTTTGTAAAGCTAGATAGGGCTCCGAATATCCTTATGTTACACGTGGGAGGAAACAATTTGGGAGTGCGCCCTTTCAGGGAACTGGTAAGGGATATTAAGTTCGATATGCTTAGGTTGTGGGCTTTGTTCCCGAAGTTGGTGACCGTATGGTCCCATATAGTCCAGCGTAGGGTATGGCGCGGGGCTCAGTCAGTTGAGGCGGTGAATAGGGCCCGTATAAAAGTCAATCCGGCGATTGTTTTATGGCGTGGAATGGGGCAGTGTCAGTTAGACATTTGAAATTAGAAAAAGGCCTTGGCGGTTTTTGGCGGGACGATGGAGTTCATCTCAATGCGGTTGGCATTGACATGTGGTGTCCGGGCCTGCAAGAGGGGATTGAGACAGTTCTGGGTGTGTGGAGGGACACGCAGTCTTAAGGGGATTAAGACCATGTGTTTGTGGCAGGGGGAAGTCCTTGGGTTGGAAAAAAGGTTCAGTAAGAAGGAGGGGAGGGCCCCACGGTTGGGGCTGGACTCCCATGGTTGGTGGTTGCTTATGGTGGTGTTAAGGGGCCATCAGTGGTGCCTCCGAGCTGGTGCTCATCGGCTGGGGGCAAGATGGCCTACCCTGGACAGGGTTGTTATAATTTTTTAGGGCTTCAAGGAGCTCCTCCTGTAGGTTTATGTTATATGTTATACATATGGGGAATGGGTTGTTGTTCATATGCTGTTGCATATGGGTTAATGGGAATATTTATGTTATTTTATTAAATGTATATGGTAAATAAAGTGGCTGCAGTGGCCGATATTAGTCCAATCTGGTGTCTGTGTCCTTTTTGGGGTTGGCACGGTAGGAGAGCTTTAGGCCCCTTTCACACGGGCGAGAATTCTGTGTGGATGCAATGCGTGAGCTGAACGCATTGCACCCGCACTGAATCTGGACCCATTCACTCCAATAGGGCTGTGCACATAAGCAGTGATTTTCACGCATCACTTGTGCGTTGCGTGAAAATCGCAGCAAGCTCTATATTGTGTGTTTTTCACGCAACACAGGCCCCATAGAAGTGAATGGGGCTGCGTCAAAATCGCAAGCATCCGCAAGCAAGTGCGGATGCCGTGCGATTTTCACGCATGGTTGCTAGAAGACGATCGGGATGGGGACCCGATCTTTATTATTTAGCATTCTTAATACAGAATGCTTAGTCAAATAGTGACGGAGAGGTTAAAAAAGAAAAAACAATTCATAAACTCACCTTAATCCACTTAAACGCTCAGCCTGGCATGTCTTCTTTCTTTTTTGATGAAAAGGACCGGTGGTGACGTCACTGCGCTCATAACATGTTCCATCACATGGTCCATCACCATGGTGATGGACCATGTGATGAGCGCAGTGACATCATCTAAGGTCCTTTAGCCAGGTCCTGAAGAAAGTAGAAAGAAGAGGAGATCCACTATGCGATCAAGTGGATGGGGTGAGTTAAATATGTTTATTATTTTTAACTCCTCAATGGACATTTTACTAAGCATTCTGTATTAAGAATGCTATTATTTTCCCTTATAACCATTTGGGTGGGGTTTTAGTTAAGCAGGGTTACATCTGGGTCAAGTAAGTATAAAAGGGGCGAGTGAAATTTACCAATACCACCGTCAAGTAGAGGCCGGATCGGGGGGCAAAGGCTTAGGGGAGGTCGGCATGATGGGGGTTTGGTAAGGGAGCCCCCCCGTCCCTGGATTGGTTAATTTAGTTCATGGGGGTGGGCTTGTTTAAGGGGTATATAGGGGCGAGCGAGAAGAAGATAGGGCCATTTTGTCGATTTTAGTAGCTCCCTTCCTCCCTATTTAGTGGTTTGTTGGGGGTGGTGGGGGGGCAGCTGACTCACAGGGCGTGGTGCACGTCATATACCCATTTATCGTGTGAAGTACACCTGCACTGCATACGTGACAGGGAAATTGATATAGTTAATCCATCTGTTAGTTAAGTGCATGTTATATACCCATTTATTGCGTGAAGTACACCTGCACTGAATATGTGACAGGGAAATTGATATAGTTAATCCATCTGTTAGTTTAGTGGGTGACCTCAAAGAATGAGGAGAGCATTAAATAAGGAACGTGGCCCTGGTCGTGGTGCTGCTGGTGTTGGTGGAGCTCCTGTTGCAGGGAGAAGACATGGTTGATCTGTGCCAGCTACACGCCCAAATATAACACCTTCCACAGGTGCAAGTAGGCGACAGAACGTTCAGCATTATATTGTAGGCTCGAATACCAGTGTACGAATGGTGAGGCCAGAACAAGTAGAGGCGATCGTAGATTGGGTGGCTGACAGTGCCTCCAGTTCCTTCACATTGTCTCCCACCCAGTCCTGTGAAGAAATTCGGTCTGGGTACCAAACATGCCGATTTTTCTCACGCGCGTGCAAATTGCATTATAACACTTTGCACACGCGCAGAAAAAATGCGCAATTTCCCATAACGCACCAGCATCTTGTCCGGCCCTCACACGCGACGCCCAAGTGAAAGAAGCCTTTGGCCATTTGGGTGGGGTTTTAGTTAAGCAGGGTTACATCTGGGTCAAGTAAATATAAAAGGGGCGAGTGAAATTTACCAATACCACCGTCAAATAGAGGCCGGATCGGGGGGCAAGGCCTTAGGGGAGGTCGGCATGACGGGGGTTTGGTAAGGGAGCCCCCCCGTCCCTGGATTGGTTAATTTAGTTCATGGGGGTGGGTTTGTTTAAGGGGTATATAGGAGCGAGCGAGAAGAAGATAGGGGCCATTTTGTAGATTTTAGTAGCTCCCTCCCTCCTGGTTTGTTGGGGGTGGCGGGGGGGCAGCTGGCTCACAGGGCATGGTGCACGTTATATACCCATTTATCGTGTGAAGTACACCTGCACTGCATACGTGACAGGGAAATTTATATAGTTAATCCATCTGTTAGTTAGATGCATGTCATATACCCATTTATTGCGTGAAGTACACCTGCACTGCATACGTGACAGGGAAATTTATATAGTTAATCCGTCTGTTAGTTAGGTGCACGTCATATACCAATTTATTGCGTGAAGTACACCTGCACTGCATATGTGACAGGGAAATTAATATAGTTAATCTGTCTGTTAGGTGCACGTCATATACTAGGGATCGACCGATTATCGGTTTGGCCGATATTATCGGCCGATATTGAGGATTTTGAACGTTATCGGTATCGGCATCTATTTTGCCGATATACCGATAACGTATGGGGAACACAGAACGCGCTGCTCTCAGCGCGTTCTGTGTTCCCTCCGCAGCACAGGGGAGAAGGAAGCAGTGTCTCCTCCCCCTGTGATGCTGCTGCTGCCGCCAATAGCAGGAGAGGAGACAAGAGGAGGGGAGGGGCTGTGGCCGCTGCGCCACCAATGAAGATAAGCCTTTCATTCATTCATATACAGGAGGCGGGAGCTGGCTGCAGAATCACATAGCCGGCTCCCGACCTCTATGAACGGCAGCTGCGGTCCGCGGTAGTTAACTCCTCAGGTGCCGCGGATCGCAGCCACCGCTCATAGAGGTCGGGAGCCGGCTATGTGATTCTGCAGCCAGCTCCCGCCTCCTGTATATGAATGAATGAAAGACTCCTCTTCATTGGTGGCGCAGTGCGCCCCCCCCGAGCCCCCCAGTATTAATCATTGGTGGCGCAGTGCGCCCCCCACCCCAATGCCGGCCAATAGTAAAAACATTGGTGGCGCAGTGCGCCCCTCCCCCCCACCCAGTATTACTCATTGGTGGCAGTGGCCACAGGATCCCCTCTCCCCTGCTCCTCCGATCGGAGCCCCAGCAGTGTAAACCTGGGGCTCCGATCGGTTACCATGGCAGCCAGGACGCTATTGAAGCCCTGGCTGCCATGATAAGCACCATGCTGCTGTGTGCACAAAGCACAGAGCAGCAGGGACAGTGTGAGCTCCTATTCACCCTGATAGAGATCTATCAGGGGGAATAGGACAAGGGTTCTAGTCCCTAAGGGGGCTAAAAGTTAGTAAAAAAAAAAAAATACAAAAATATTAAGTATAAATGAAAAAGATTTATAAAAAAAAAAAATACACATTAACAATAAACCAAAATACACATTAACAATAAACATATTAATTTTCAGCAGATTTGTGTATGAATTTTTTTTTCTCAAAAATGAAAATTCCCAGAATATCGGTATAAATTATCGGCTATCGGCCTGAAAGTTCACAAATTATCGGTATCGGCCCTAAAAAATCAATATCGGTCGATCCCTATCATATACCCATTTATTGCGTGAAGTACACCTGCACTGCATACGTGAGTCGTGCAGCGATTAGTTGCCAAATACCACGGGGTCCAGGATGTCTTGCGGCAGGCCAGGAAAATCTCTAGAAGATCATTCAGCGGCGAAACCACCTGCCCGTCAGACATCTGATTTGTGACTTGAATGCTCATAAGGAATTTATTACAAAGTAATAATATGTCCCATATTCTAGGACGCGTTTCGGCTAGAAGCCGAAACGCGTCCTAGAATATGGGACATATTATTACTTTGTAATAAATTCCTTATGAGCATTCAGGTCACGTCTGCTGGGATTCCTCACTTTATTGCACGTGGAATTGGTCCTGTCCCGCGCGGCATGCATCAAGCGAGTGCTGGCCGACCTATCCTTATACCAGACATCTGATTTGTGACTGCCCGACGCGATGGAACTCCACCTTGTATATGCTTGATAGGCTACTCCAGCAGAAACGTGCAGTTAACGACTACCTGTACAAACTCTGCGGCAGGACAGGTTCTAGGGAGATTGTTTTTTTTTTCACCGTACCAGTGGCTGCTCATGCGCGACCAATGCAGACTTCTGAAGCCATTTGATGAGATCACCAAACTGGTCAGTCGCAGTCAGGGCGCCATCAGTGACATCGTACCTTGCGCCTTCTTTCTGGAACGTGCATTGCGTCGTGTCATTGATCAAGCAATGCTGGAGAATTCCCAGGGGAGGCTCCATCTGAGACAAGTCAACAACAGGAGTCTGAAGAGGAGTCATGCCACGTTTTTTTAAGATGAACCATAAACTCTTATATAAAGCTTATATACAGGCTAATAGAATAAATATGCGAAGAGAAAACAACTCACAGATAAAACACTCATTTTATGAATTACAGCTTGACACAAAACAAAATGTAATTACATGTAATTTAGGGCACATAATATCACTTCCTCTGTTATCATATGGTGGCCAAGGTCACAACCGTCTCATAATAAAAAGAAAAGCACAGGGATCTGGAGGAGTAGAATGACTGTTCACACTTGGCTGCTCAGCCTTCTGATATGAGCATGAGAAAACACAAGTCCAAGTTTAAACTAGACAGGTCATTTGAAAGAGATGCTTTGATGACAAAAACTTTTGCAGGACATTTTTTTCTTTTTTTTCGGGAAGGTAAACATTACAGTGCTGCAGACAGAACTGAGTTGAAGACATGTAGCATGGCTGATGTAAAAACGGGTCTTTGAATGTGGAAATAAATCCCACACTGCTCTCAGCTGACAAGACAATGTCTGATATTTGTTCAGCTTTGGAGCGAAGCCTCACCTTTATTTATCAAGCATCAAACTAAAGATTCAAAGTATTACAACTCATATATCTGACAATTCTCTGTATTTTAAAAATATCTCCTCTTCTGAAATATCCTCCATTAAAGAGGTTGACTGGGTGATTAAAGTTATTTAGAAACCCCAGAGTTATGTAAAAACAATGAAAAAAACATACATCACTGATCCGACTTCTATTGCCATGGTTTTCAATACCCCACTAGTCACTATTTTCTGGTACCTATCAATATGCATCATATGACTAATCAGTCTCTTTAATTATATTTGCATTACTGAATATGTTACACTTCTGGGCAGCTATGGAAATATCTACACTATAAGCAATGGCAGATGCAAATAGAAGAAGAGGCTTATGCAAGATCCAGATGTAGGTTCTGTACTGAACACAGGTTCCAAAAGCTGAGTCTGTGAGTAGTTTTGACCATCCTAAACTATTAACAACACTAGAAAAGGGGCTGTTGACAGAAGGACAAACATACCTTTTCTGGGGCTTTTCTCAGGGGTTGTGAGAATATGAATTTTTATTCTGTCAAATTATGCTCAAGTGTCCAGGATGCGGATCTTTACTATAAAGTGTGCTCCACATTTAGCTGTTTCAGAGCACTTTCCCTATGCTCTGAATGACAGCTGTACTATTCAACAGGAGACCGCTATAGCCACCATTCAGAGCAGAGGGTAGAGTGAAGAGCCTTGCCTTGGCTCTTGCAAGAGGAGAACACAACTTCATATTTACACTACTCATGATAATAAAAGCTCCACAAAAGGTATATTTGCCTTGATCTCCCCAGCTCCTACCTAGTGATGTCAACATATTATTATGGTTAAAACTGCTGACAGACTTCCTTTAATATCAGAGCGATAATAAGGAAGTTCCTTACTGTTTGCCCTCAAGCAAATCCTTCCTCGAAATTCAAGTCAATTTCTCTAGTACATAACACGCCATCAGTAACCATGAGCCAAGAGTATCTATAACACAGTTCCTTACATGCACTCAAGTAGGAAAAAATAAAGTTTTATCTGGTGGTCATCTCCTGGACTTTAGAGCCCTGTGCAGCTGCTCATATGGTATGTTTTCTCCAGAGTACATCGTATGTACCAATCTTCCTGGTAGACATGACAGTTTTCCTAAACAGCCAATAGAGATCAGCACTTGGGGATGAAATAACATGGGAATGCCTGCTTGCACAGTTGTTACTTTCTAGGCAGCAAAGACACAGGAGTAAGAAAGGTGTGATATAGTTTTTTTAATCTATTTTTGTAATCAAATGGCTAGCATTGTTTATTAATAAAGGTGCAAAAATGGTTATGCGGTAAGTGGTATCATTCTAGTGCTACATATACATATATACTCAAGATTGAAATTGCAACACTAAGAAGGACGAGCCATAAGGTTATGCAAATCAAGAACATAGCAGGTGTCGCTAAGATCTGCAGATGATCAAATTTTCAAGTACCTAGCTCCAATCTGTGGTATGTACGAGGAACATAAAAGCCAGATTGAAGCCATCAGAAGGCATTTGCACAATATTGGGCTATGAAATGTCCAGCTATAGGTGTTCCATTGACTTCATGCCAACTCTCTTAAAGGGTTTCTACCACCAGAAATACTGTTATGTAGCTAAATGACATTAGCGATGCGCTAATGTCAGCACTACATAACAGTATGTTTTTTACCTTTCTCCCTGCAGCTGTTTTGGTAAAAAAAGCACTTTTGTAATATGCTAATGAGCCTCTAGGTGCTATGTGGGCATAAAATCAGCACCTAGAGGCTCCGTCCCCTCACCCTTTATCCCGCCCAGGTCCTCTGTTCTGCCCACCCCGCTCCTCTTGATTGATGGCATGGTCCACGGCATCGCTGCCGAAATCCCGCGCCTGCACCGTTCACTTCTGTATTCGGCACAGGCGCAGTCAGTTAATGATGCGCTCCTGGTGCCGGATTCCTCACTGCGCCTGCGTCGACTACGTCACAGTGAGGAAGCCGGCATCAGGAGAGCGGCCTTCACTCACTGCGCCTGCGCCGAATACAGAAGTGAACGGCGCAGGCGCGGGATTTCGGCAGCGATGCGGCGGACCGTGCCATCAATCAAGAGGAGCGGGGCGGGCAGAACAGAGGACCTGGGCGGGATAAAGGGTGAGGGGACGGAGCCTCTAGGTGCTGATTTTATGCCCACATAGCACCTAGAGGCTCATTAGCATGTCAGTCAGCTACATAATAGTATTTCTGGTGGTAGAAACCCTTTAAAGGCTATCATGATGCACAGCGAAATGGCAATGGAGGCTAGAATGGAGGTCTCTATTCTCTTCAGTGAGGAGTGCCACTTTTGTCTTGGACGTAGTGATAGCTGGAGATTGGTCTGGAGACCATGTGGGCAATATCATGAAGAGGCCTTCACAAGGGAACATCCCCTGGACCTACTCCTGGGGTTCTAGTTTTAGGTGGTATAGTGTATGGTAGCTGGACTCTAGTATTAATTTCAGGTATACTAACACTCTGCATTACATTGATTTGGTTGTGGAACCAATGGTACAGCCTTTATTCAAAGTGTCCCAGGAACCATTTTTCAACAGCTGAAGGCATCTGTGTTGGTCCCGTGTTCATATATAGGTTCATTTGCATATATTAAAACGTTGTTTTTTTCAGCAATATAGGCTAATATGAACACGGGACTAACACAGATACCTTCAGCTGCCAAGTGCACATGCACCTGGTCAACTGGTTTCATAAGTAACATAGTAACATAGTAACATAGTACATAAGGCCGAAAAAAGACATTTGTCCATCCAGTTCGGCCTGTTATTCTGCAAGTTGATCCAGAGGAAGGCAAAAAACCCTGTGAGGTAGAAGCCAATTTTCTCCACTTTAGGGGAATAAAAAATTCCTTCCCGACTCCAATCATGCAATCAGAATAACTCCCTGGATCAACGACCCCTCTCTAGTAGCTATAGCCTGTAATATTATTAAGCTCCAGAAATACATCCAGGCCCCTCTAGAATTCCTTTATTGTACTCACCATCACCACCTCCTCAGGCAGAGAGTTCCATAGTCTCACTGCTCTTACCGTAAGGAATCCTCTTCTATGTTTGTGTACAAACCTTCTTTCCTCCAGACGCAGAGGATGTCCCCTCGTCACAGTCCTGGGGATAAATAGCTGATGGGATAGATCTCTGTACTGACCCCTGATATATTTATACATATTAATTAGATCTCCCCTCAGTCGTCTTTTTTCTAAAGTGAATAACCCTAATTTTGATAATCTTTCAGGGTACTGTAGTTGCCCCATTCCAGTTATTACTTTAGTTGCCCTCCTCTGAACCCTCTCCAGCTCTGCTATGTCTGCCTTGTTTACAGGAGCCCAGAACTGTACACAGTACTCCATGTGTGGTCTGACTAGTGATTTGTAAAGTGGTAGGACTATGTTCATATCACGGGAATCTATGCCCCTTCTGATGCAACCCATTATCTTGTTTGCCTTGGCAGCAGCTGCCTGACACTGGTTTTTGCTGCTTAGTTTGCTGTTTATTAAAATTCCTAGATCCTTTTCCATGTCAGTGTTACCGAGTGTTTTACCATTTAGTATGTACGGGTGACTTGCATTTTTCCTTCCCATGTGCATAACTTTACATTTATCAGTGTTAAACCTCATCTGCCACTTATCTGCCCAAGCCTCCAATCTATCCAGATCCCTCTGTAGTAGTATACTGTCCTCATCAGTGTAAATTACTTTACACAGTTTAGTGTCATCTGCGAAAATTGATACTTTACTATGCAAGCCTTCTACAAGATCATTAATAAATATATTGAAGAGAATAGGGCCCAATACTGACCCCTGAGGTACTCCACTAGTGACAGTGACCCAATCTGAGTGTGTACCGTTAATAACCACCCTCTGTTTTCTATCACTCAGCCAGTTACTTACCCACATACAGATGTTTTCTCCCAGTCCGAGCATTCTCATTTTATATACTAACCTTTTATGTGGTACAGTGTCAAATGCTTTGGAGAAGTCCAGATATACGACATCCATTGATTCGCCGCTGTCAAGTCTAGAACTTACCTCCTCATAGAAACTGATTAAATTAGTCTGACATGACCGATCCCTCACGAAGCCATGCTGATATGGCGTTATTTGCTTATTTCCGTTGAGATGCTCTAATATAGCATCTCTCAGAAAACCTTCAAACAGTTTACCCACAACAGATGTTAAACTTACCGGCCTATAGTTTCCAGGCTCTGTTTTTGGCCCCTTTTTGAATATTGGCACCACATATGCCACGCGCCAATCCTGTGGGACATTCCCTGTCAGTATAGAGTCTGCAAATATCAGAAATAAGGGTCTGGCTATGACATTACTTAATTCCTTTAGGATACGGGGGTGTATACCATCCGGTCCTGGCGATTTGTCTATTTTAATCTTTTTAAGTCGCTGATGTACTTCTTCCTCGGTCAGACAGGACACTTTTAATGGGGAATTTATTTTTGCAAAATCTGTTGACAGATGCTCCCCCCGTTTTATATCATTAACACATCTATCAATCCTGTGTTTTCCATAATTCCACAACTTCCTTCTTGGCATTGCAATTTCAATGTTGAGGAGTGTACATTTTTTTCTGAAAGTAATTTTTAAAACTTGCCTAGTATTTTTACTGTGTATGAAGCTATTTCAGTTGAATTTTCATAATTCCATGCTGTGGTGTCTACCACCACTGGAAAAAATTCCAGAGGAGCTGCTGGTATTGGGACAGAAAGTAACCAATGCAAAAGTCTGATGCGAGAGCTGCCTCGGCACAGAGGAGTGGGGTGTGAGAAGATGCAGAGAGTGCTGCTGAATGGGCACCATATCTGCTTATGGTATGACCATAGGCCAACAGGGAGAAAATGTATTTACAAATAAAATGTCTGTATGGGACCCAGCAAAATAGTCTGAGGATGAGTGCAGACAGTTGAGAAATTTATCAGAACTCTTGACCAGTTCATTTGTGCTCCCCAACTACTGCAGAAT
>NC_053390.1:246624005-246672176 GCF_905171765.1 Bufo bufo | reverse complement strand
GGACAATGGCTGTTACAGCTCAATTCCTTAAGAGCATAAGATTTGTGAAGAAAGGCTGTTCAAGGGGAAAACATTTCTTCCACCACAGGTAAGTTACACTGGTGCAAGCTAATGTAATGGCAGCATAACCTGCTAGAGAGCAGATGTATTGAGTAAGTTGGATTCTGGGACCTCATGGTTTGTAGTAGGAGGTTGTTATTATGCCCAGTGAAAGGCCTGAAAAAACCTATTGAGATCACAAAAGAGGAGGGAACTTGAGGAATTGCCCCATTGTGTATGTCATTGCCACCCCAATGCCT
The DNA here is from genome assembly GCF_905171765.1 of Bufo bufo. Classification (NCBI taxonomy): domain Eukaryota; kingdom Metazoa; phylum Chordata; class Amphibia; order Anura; family Bufonidae; genus Bufo; species Bufo bufo. The sequence continues at coordinate 246,671,877 of NC_053390.1, read as the reverse complement.
TGGTCTGCTGCAACCCCTCTTCAGGACATTAAGCCTATGTGGAGCCCCCTAGCTTCAGAATTTAAAGTCCTTCTGTGTTTGACAGTTTGATTTGAGACCAGCTCTAACATGCGTCAACATGCCTCAACACGTCAGGATCTACTTTATATTACAACCCTGTTGTCAAATTGACCTTGGGGCCAGGTACATCAGCCAGGCTAGCCCCTTGATATGTCATAGCATGGAAAGTTGAAGCTTACAAGAAGCAACTTTCAGTGAACTGGTCTAAGTTGAAGCTTTCTTAAACTGTTTGCATGAGCACTGGACTTCAGTTTTATTTATTGCGTTCAGTGTAGATGTTTGTTGTTATGTTTCAGGTGTTATGTTATTTCCAACTGGAGGTATCCATGTTGACTTCAGCAGTGGTGAGAATGTGTGGCATTTCTGACTGGGATGCTCCACTGGGTAATACTTATGTCATCTCCCGCCATTTGGAAGATTGCCACTGTCAGTAGATTGTACTGGGTGGAAGTAGGCCAGAAGACCACAGGAAATAGGGGCTGTACATTAGAGGTCTGGAGTTAACATAGAGAAAGTTCTTCCTGCAGCAGGGAAGTGTTAAAGAAGACTGGAGCCAGCAAAGGAAAAGCCATTACTACTGACACTAAAAACATTGAACATATACAGTGCCTTGCAAAAGTATTCACCCCCTTGACTTTTTTCGAATTTTGGTGCCTCACAACCTGGAATTAACATGGATTGTTTGAGGATTTATAAGGGGGCACAATTACAACCCTATGGGCATAGCATTTAACTGCCCCTCAGGCAGCAAATCTCTCGTATATCACCCCACCTCAAAACGTGTTACTCAGTATATTCTTTCTAGCATATGACGGGTATCTACCCTGCTAAATATAAGTATACTTTCTATATCCCAACTCTTCCTACATGCTCGATGCGTTTCGCTAATATACAGCTCATCAGGAGCAAAGAGTCAAAGAACCGTCCGCCCCGTGTATTAAGGCGGCGGCATCGGCGCTAGGGTGGCCGTGAATACGACCGCCGATATCAGCTGTTTAATTGGGGAACATCCCTCCCCATACGAAGTACGAAGGCGTGACTGTTTGCTGCCAGTGAATAGGAGGGCGGGGGAGTGTCTGCAGCGCACGACAGCCTCGCCCACCCGGCAGACGTCACTCGCAACAAAGAAATGTTGATCAAACAGGGACCAATCGGCGATTATCAGTAACAACAATAGCCACAGCGGTGCATACGGGAGAGCAGAGGCTACATGTAAAGTATAATATGTTGATATATGTGCCAAGACAATCATCCCAAGGTGTGTTATCAATATCTACAGTATGACAAATATATTGCACCCATTATACACTTCGTTCTAGGGGTACAGATGCTAAAGAACACTAAAATGACCACAGAAGATCTCAGATATTCTCTGCGCTGATTTAGGGGCAATACGTTTTTATAAACATATACACTGTAAAACTAAACATTGTATATGGGACCCGTAACTAGTCCAGGAAGGAAGGGCAGCAAACGGGTAACTCAAAGTGGCAGACCGGGATAGTATGGAACTACATATCAATGCTTCCTGAATCCAGGATACTGGTACTATATATTACAACGATGCGGGACCCACGTAAGTAAGTCACCTATAGGTCAAGTCCACTATCAAACAATATAAAGAAGTGGAACCCGACCAACAAACAGACACTGTATTGAGTCTACGGCCGTGTGCCATAGATCTGTAAATATGCAAAAGGTGAGAAAAAGGGTATATCTTACACCGTGATACATATCAGAACCTGTAGTCCAATACACAGGAGGTGAGGAATTCTCGTGCTTGAAAACGTCCTCTAGTCGGTTGTACCTTGGTGCCAAAGGGCTACAGGGAAAATCAGAAAATCAGACGCCGAGAGATAGGCGGCATGCCAAACTGTACTGCCGCTCTTCATGGTAGAGGCCACACGTGCTCCATGACATAAACAGTATCTGGGCTGATTTGGACCACACTGTTCCATCTAGGTCTGCCCAGCCTTTATGGTTCCCCCCCCCTCCATCTGAGATAACTATCCAACTGTGTTAGGAGCGGAGATATTTCCTCTACTTATGACCCCTGTCCCCTCACAAGTTAGGGGGTCCTTTTTGAAGTGGAGGTACCCTTTCCCTTTAAAGTCTGATATATTCCAAAAAACGAAACGCGTAGGTACTTTGAATATATCTATCATTCTAGTTCCCCATACCCTGGTAGCTCTCATCACTAATAGGGCCAATTCCCTTGTCCCCACAGGGCTATTTAGGGTTCATTTATTAAAGTCAGGTTCCGGACGGGGCCACTCCCTTGCGGGGAGAGGACCCCTGTTTAGGAGGTTACCTTAGGGATTCATAGGCCAAGTAGGGCATCAACAGGGACAGATTTTCCCTGTAGCCTTTTTGGCACCAAGGTACAACCGACTAGAGGGACGTTCTTCAAGCACGAGAATCTCCTCCACCTCCTGTGTATTGGACTACCAGGTTCTGATATGTAACCACCGGTAAAGATCTAACCCTTTTTCCTTTCTCGCCCTCCCCTTTTGGCTTATTTACAGATCTATGGCACACTGCCAGGTAGACTCGATACAGTGTCCTGTTTGTTGGTCGGTTCCACTTCCTTATATTGTTTTTGATAGTGGACTTGACCTATAGGGTGACTTACTTACGTGGGTCCCGCATCGTTGTTTGTTTAGTTGTCTGGTAGGGGCTTTCTCCTCCCTGTTTTGGGATCTAATTGTCCTAATAAACTCTAGGTTTTAACACGTTACTGCCCCTTATTTTTTCTTACATTCTCTCGTCACAGAGCAGTACATCCCGGGAGAGTGCTTCCGCACCCTCTCCCATTAGGGACCACCTTTTTTATTCTACTATATATTACAGAAAGCATATAAATGAGATATGCTCTTTCAGGCCCTCAGGCCTTACCGTCCGGAGCCTGAATGTCCATTCTGCTTCCTTTTGCAATACTTTTTTTTATCAAAGTCTCCCCCCTCGGTAGTTTCCTAACCACCTCTATGCCCTGAAATTTGACAGCATCCACCCTTCCATCATGGGTGGTACAGACATGGCGTGCAATGGGAGTGTAGGCCTCTTTGCGGATATTATTAAGATGTTCACCTATCCGCAGGGCCGTCTTTAATATTGATTGGACCCTGGTCAAGAATTTACTTGGGCCCCCTGGATCCCGCCCCATCCCCCCGCACTTTGCTGTACTTGCTATACAGCAGCACTTACCTGTCACGTCCAGGGCCTCCAGGTGACGTCTCCTCTCTGTCATCATCTTCTCTGTAGATCTTCTCTCTCATCATCTTCTCCACTCGGTCTGGACAACTCTCTCGGAGCCAGCCTCGTCTCTGCAGAGTGTGACACACAGACATCTTAGCTTCCTCACATTCTATCATTATCCCCCAACTGGAGTCTCCACAGTGTTATCCTGCTGCTTGCTGTGCCCCTTCCCCCAGGGTGTAGCTATAGGGGGTGCAGAGGTAGCAGTCGCTACCAGGCCCAGGAGCATGAAGGGGCCCAAAGACACTTGTGCCGCATAAGAAGACTCACAAAGCATTGAGGGAAGGGGGGCCCAAGCTGAACTCTTGCACCGAAGCCCATGAGCCTTTAGTTACGCCCCTGCCCCCCCAATACCCCCAAATACTATCCTGAAGAAACATTACTGCCCCCCATAGTAATAGTGCTCCTCATAGTCCCACCAATAGTAATTCACTTCTAGAATGCCCTCATTAGTAACACTGCCCCAACCGTGATAATGCTCCTCAACAATGCCCCCATTATTAGAAGAGCCCTCCCATATTAATAATACCAGTCACAAAGTCCCAGTAGAAATGAGGCCCCCTATTGTTCCCCAGTGTAATAAAGCTCCCTACAGGACCCCTCAGTAGTAATAAGGCCCCATAGTTGCGCTTAGTAAGAAAAAAGCGGATCTATAAGACCCTCCTATAGAGCCCCCAGTAGTATAAGACCGCCTAAATGTCCCCTGGATCTGCAGTGCCCCCTGCAGTTATAATCCCCCTCCAGCCATACAGGTCCCATGTAAATAACATCACCTCCTCCCCACCGCCTCAACGCACAATCCCATGTAGAACATCACCCCCCTAAGGCTACTTTCACACTTGCGTTCGTGCGGATCTGTCCCTGTACTTGTACAGGACGGATCCGCACCGATAATACAAACGAATGCATTCGTTCAGGGACCGGTTGCCGTTGTATTAGATTTTAATTTCTAAGTCCCAATACGATCCGTCTGACTTACATTCAAAGTCAATGGGGGACGATCCGTTTACAATTGCAACCATTTTGTGTCAATGCAAAATGGTGCATCCGTCCCCATTGTGTCAATGCAAAATGGGGATCCTCCCCATTTACATACATTGTAAATCAGGACGGATCCGTTTGGCTCCGCAAGGCCATGCGGACACAAAAAACGCTGATTGCAGCATTTTGGGTTCCGCCTTCAAAACGAACGGGGGGGCTGTACGGAGCCGAACGAATGCATTCTGAATGATCCGCATCCATTCAGAATGCATTGGGTTAAACTGATGCATTGGGGCTGCTTGTGAGAGCCTTGAAACGGATCTCACAAGCGGATCCCCAAACCCAAGTGTGAACGTAGCCTAAACATTAAGTCCCATGTACATAAACATCATTCCCCCCCCACCATCCACTTTCAACATAGTCCCATGTAAATAACATAACTCCCGCCCCCAGCACCTCAAGCACACAGTTTCCATGTCAATAACATCCCTCCCTTCAGGCCCTAACATACATCCCAGTTAAATAACTACAACTCCCAGCATTGCTCTGCCTCTCCCTTCACTTACCTCTCCAGTCCTCATATACAGACATCAGCATTAGGCTCCTTCTCCTCTTCACTCCGGTCCAATCCTGCACTGGTCACATGATGGTGACATCATCCAGGTCATCCTATCACAGCCTGTTTTGCTGATCACATGACCCGTGATGTCACCACAGGTCCTTCACCTGTATTAGATTCAATTGTATTGCCGTTCTGTGCACGGCAATACAGTTGTATCTAGCAGGCAGGCAGGACATTCGGGGCCTGGCACAAAACATCAGGGGCCCAGGCCCCGAATGTTTTAACCTAGCGACGCAGTCACTAGTGAATATGGGAGTCGGGAAACGGAGCTCCCTTGGGCCCCCAGGAGCAACTGGGCCCGGGGCAGCTGCCCCTTTTGCCCTGTGGCAAAGACGGCCCTGCCTATCCGTCACCGAAACTCACGTGTGGTCTTACCTAAATATTGTAGGCCACAAATGCATGTCGCTAGATAGATTACCCCCCTCGTTTTGCAGTTGATAAATGAGAGTATTGTAAACGCCTTCCGTGTCACTGTGCTCATGAAGCTGTTTCCCCGCTCAATCGCCGCGCAAGCTACACAGCTTCCACAGGGAAAATTTCCATTCGGCCGACGATTCAGCCATGTAGTGTGTTGTAGAGCTTGTTGGAAGCTATGGACTAACCTGTTCCTTAGATTAAGGCCCCGCCGAAACGTAATAGACGGGGTGGCGCCCCACGTCTGGGTCTGATTGTAAAATCCCCCAGTACTGGGTGAGGATATCCAGTACATTTTCGTGGGCTTCATCAAATGTGGCGACAATGCGGATTTCCTGATCCATGTTTTCCTTCATATGTGGTTGTAACAACGTATCACGGTTTACCGACAAAGAGTGTTGATACGCATTTTTGAGGACCTGATCTGGGTAACCCCTATTTTGAAATCGATTCTGGAGGTCCTTTGCTGCCACCCTATAGTCCACTTATCTAGAACAATTCCGGCGCAACCTCAGATATTGTCCTTTAGGGATTCCTCTTTTAAGGGCTGAAGGGTGGCAGCTATCCTATTGTAACAGACTGTTTGTGGTGGTATCTTTTCGAAAAATTATTGCATTTAGGTTACCCTCATTGTCCCTAAAGATAAGGTCTAGGAAAGTAATTTTATCCCTGTGCATTTCTGATGTAAAATGAAGGCCCAAATTATTCTCATTTAGGTCCTTCACAAATTCCTCAAATGCCACAGAGCTTCCTGACCAAATAATCAGCACATCGTCAATGAAGCACAGCCACACACTAATGTGTTCTGCCCATCTATTGGCGTTGACCGCAAAGATCACCTTCCGTTCCCACCAGCCCAGGTAGAGATTGGCAAAAGTTGGTCCTAAACATCGAGTGGTCCCTTGCTTTTATAGTCTACCCAAGATACACAAGGGGTTAACTCATCTAAAGGGTAGACCCATTGTCTCTGGGGTGGGGAGCCTGGTGGTAAAGAGTATTACAAAAGGAAGAAGAATGGACATTTAGGCTGCGGACGGTAAGGCCTGAGGGCCGGAATGAGCATATCTCATTTATATGCTTTCTGTAATATACACTGCGTGCAGAATTATTAGGCAAATTAGTATTTTGACCACATCATCCTCTTTATGCATGTTGTCTTACTCCAAGCTGTATAGGCTCGAAAGCCTACTACCAATTAAGCATATTAGGTGATGTGCATCTCTGTAATGAGAAGGGGGTGTGGTCTAATGACATCAACACCCTATATTAGGTGGGCATAATTATTAGGCAACTTCCTTTCCTTTGGCAAAATGGGTCAAAAGAAGGACTTGACAGGCTCAGAAAAGTCAAAAATAGTGAGATATCTTGCAGAGGGATGCAGCACTCTTAAAATTGCAAAGCTTCTGAAGCGTGATCATCGAACAATCAAGCGTTTCATTCAAAATAGTCAACAGGGTCGCAAGAAGCGTGTGGAAAAACCAAGGCGCAAAATAACTGCCCATGAACTGAGAAAAGTCAAGCGTGCAGCTGCCAAGATGCCACTTGCCACCAGTTTGGCCATATTTCAGAGCTGCAACATCACTGGAGTGCCCAAAAGCACAAGGTGTGCAATACTCAGACACATGGCCAAGGTAAGAAAGGCTGAAAGACGACCACCACTGAACAAGACACACAAGCTGAAACGTCAAGACTGGGCCAAGAAATATCTCAAGACTGATTTTTCTAAGGTTTTATGGACTGATGAAATGAAAGTGAGTCTTGATGGGCCAGATGGATGGGCCCGTGGCTGGATTGGTAAAGGGCAGAGAGCTCCAGTCCGACTCAGACGCTAGCAAGGTGGAGGTGGAGTACTGGTTTGGGCTGATATCATCAAAGATGAGCTTGTGGGGCCTTTTCGGGTTGAGGATGGAGTCAAGCTCAACTCCCAGTCCTACTGCCAGTTTCTGGAAGACACCTTCTTCAAGCAGTGGTACAGAAAGAAGTCTGCATCCTTCAAGAAAAACATGATTTTCATGCAGGACAATGCTCCATCACACGCGTCCAAGTACTCCACAGCGTGGCTGGCAAGAAAGGGTATAAAAGAAGAAAATCTAATGACATGGCCTCCTTGTTCACCTGATCTGAACCCCATTGAGAACCTGTGGTCCATCATCAAATGTGAGATTTACAAGGAGGGAAAACAGTACACCTCTCTGAACAGTGTCTGGGAGGCTGTGGTTGCTGCTGCACGCAATGTTGATGGTGAACAGATCAAAACACTGACAGAATCCATGGATGGCAGGCTTTTGAGTGTCCTTGCAAAGAAAGGTGGCTATATTGGTCACTGATTTGTTTTTGTTTTGTTTTTGAATGTCAGAAATGTATATTTGTGAATGTTGAGATGTTATATTGGTTTCACTGGTAAAAAGAAATAATTGAAATGGGTATATATTTGTTTTTGTTAAGTTGCCTAATAATTATGCACAGTAATAGTCACCTGCACACACAGATATCCCCCTAAAATAGCTAAAACTAAAAACAAACTAAAAACTACTTCCAAAAATATTCAGCTTTGATATTAATGAGTTTTTTGGGTTCATTGAGAACATGGTTGTTGTTCAATAATAAAATTAATCCTCAAAAATACAACTTGCCTAATAATTCTGCACTCCCTGTATGGTACCAGTATCCTGGATTCAGGAAGTATTGATATGTAGTTTCATACTAACCTGGTCTGCCACTTTGAGTTACCCGTTTGCTGCCCTTCCTTCCTAGACTAGTTACGGGTCCCATATACAATGTTTAGTTTTACAGTGTATTTGTTTATAACAACTTATTGCCGCTGAATCAGCGCAGAGAATATCTATCTTCTGTGGTTATTTTAGTGTTCTTTAGCATCTGTACCCCTAGAACAAAGTGTATAATAGGTGCTATATGTTTGTCATACTGTGGATATTGATAAAGCACCTTGAGATGATTGTCCTGCTACATATATCAACATATTATACTTTACATGTAGCCTCTGCTCTCCCGTATGCACCGCTGTGGTTATTGTCGTTACTGATCGCCGATTGGTCCCTGTTTGATCAACATTTCTTTGTTGCGAGTGACGGCTGCCGCGTGGAGCGGAGAAGGTGGGCGGGGCTGTCGTGCGCTGCAGACACTCCCCCGCCCTCCTTTTTACTGGCAGCAAACAGTCACGCCTTCGTATGGGGAGGGATGTTCCCCATTTAAACAGCTGATATGATAGATTTGATGGTGCTCCTGGGGATTATCAAAGATTTGGATATTTTATAACCTAACCCTGACTTGTACTTCTCAACAACATTGTCCCTTACTTGTTTGGAGAGTTCCTTGGTCTTCATGGCAGTGATGGTTAGTGATGCCTGTTGCTTAGGTGTTGCAGCCTCTGGGGCCTTTCAAAAAAGGTGTGTATATGTAATGATGACAGATCATGTGACACTTAGATTGCACACAGGTGGACATCATTTTACTAATTATGTGACTTCTGAAGGTAATTGGTTGCACCAGAGCTTTTTATGGGCTTCCTAACAAAGGGGGTTAATACATATGCACATGCCAATTTTCTGTTTTCTATTTCTAAACAATTGTTTTATTTATATCTTTATATAAATTCAGATTAACAAAACATTGAACTTAAGGCTGTAATGTAACAAAATACGAAAAATGTCAAGGGGGGTGAATACTTTTGCAAGGCACTGTAAATGCTGTGATTCTCTGGCTGGAGATGAACTTTCATTATCCCTGTTTTAACAGCCTGTTTGCCTGTTTGTAACATTGAAGTATGGTACTTGTGCTGTCCTATGGAGTGATAATGTTTGCAAACTGAGTTGACTTCTCTCTGAGTGTGGACTCATTGGGGAAAAATAACACCTGCTTGTGTTAAGCAGTACCAGATATTGCCCCAGCTTTGCACCCCTGCAAAATGCCTTGTGCAGCATTTCCTTGCCTGTGCAATTAGGTTCCTAGTGTGCTCGTTCGTTGCTATGTTGTTTGTTCTCTGTTCTCTGCCCATTTACCGCCTGTTTGCTGCATTACTCACTGCTGCCTGATCTGACCTGTGCCTGTTTACCATTGTGATCCTCTGCTGCCAGCTCTGCCGTTGGACCTGTTTCACGTGTTTTCTCTGCCTGCCCCAACCTCGTCCTGTTATTGACTACAAGTTTGCCCGATCCTTCAGTGCTCCGGACTGGTGTCTCTGACTCTTGTAGGTCAGCTATCAACCACACCGGAACTACTCCAAGAGGTAGCAACCTGGTGACTCCCCTGCAGCAAAGACCACATCCCTATACAGGGGTTAAAGAGTGGAAACCAGGGGACTGCTAGGACAATGCCCTCAGGAATAACGCAAAGTCAAACCAGTTAATTGGCACAGTGGTTCCACAACCGTTGTCTGTAACATATGGCAGGCAGAGCAAGACCCAACTTTTTTATATTTTGGATAACATTATCAGAAAATTGGAGATGAAAATGAAAAAAACAGGTTAAAAAAAGTTTAAGTTTTTGTTTGTATCTTTGCATTTGTGTACCTTGTCTTTTATTATAAAATGATATGGTAGATTATGTGCATGGTGCTCTTTGGATAATTTTACATTAATTTCTTGTGATTGCTACTAGTTCTAATTTATGCATTATATAATCAGTAAAATGTCCCAGAATTTGTGAAACCCCAGTTTGTGGCCATCACTGTTCAAAGGGGGGGTATGAGCTCTTTACTAAGCTTTGTTCCCCTATTAATTTTTACCTATTAATGAAATATTATTAGATCAGTCCAGAGAGGAGACAAATGTACTGTAGGCATTGTATTACATGTGTAGGCACCCGTTAGATGAATACAAGGTTTGACTGATGAGGAGGTAATCATACAGAGAGGTAAAGATAGATGGCGTAAGTACACATTTCCCCTCAGCCAAAGTTTAAAGGAATCCATTTTCGTTAATGCAAGCAATCTGTTATTTTCTTTCTCTGGAGTCTATTAGAATTGGGTTTACTCTTGCTTCTCATCAATTATTCTACTTAGATCTGGAAAGGGACACACTTAATACAGTAACGTATTTTGTATTTATATGAACTTTAATACAGTCAGAATAGTTATTTATTACAATAATTACAACAAATATGAAGATAGAGCTCTAGTTACTTTCCAACTAACGAGGCTAACTTATAAGACCTCATGTGGCCAAATTCATACATTCAGTTTATATTTGCCAAAATTATGGTCAGAGAAAGCAATAGCATTACTGTAATAAAACATTTTGTAAAAAAAAAATAAAAAATAGTGCACATATACTATACATAGAAACTTATTTTAATGTTGAAATGTCAGTGTTCTAAACTCACATCCCAAATAACAAATTATATGGATCTAAGGGCGCATTCACATAAACGTGTTTTGGTTCCGCAATCGAGCTGCATTTTTTGCGGCTTGGATGCAGACCCATTCACTTCGATGGGGCCACAAAAGATGCGGACAGCACTCTGTGTGCTGTCCGCATCCGTTCCTCTGTTTCATGGCCCCGAAAAAATTATAGATCATGTCCTATTCTTGTCCATTTTGTGGCATTTCTATAATGGGCATCTGTGTTTTGCTGATCCGCAATTTGCAGGCCGCAAAACACGGCATGTTTGTGTGCATGAGCCCTAACACCGTAGAAAAATATTGCAGAGTGAATTCTCCCTTCAATTACAGTTTAGGACAAGGAATATTAAAGGATATGTACATGTTTACAACCATATAAAATGAGAAATAAAGCAACTTTGCAAAGTGTCTTAATTGAAAATATCCTATTTGATGCACACAGCTTCTATGCAGACAAATGTTTTTACTTGGTTACAAACTGCAAAAAACAAGCCCACTGTCATCTCATCTTGCATTCATACTCCCTTCTGTCTTCCCCTTTTTCTCAAAGAGGTTATCCCATTTGGCAATTTATGGCATATTGATGGAATACAATCCCACCCCAGGGAACCACTTCCATCTCAAGAAGTGGGCTCGATATGAGTGAAGAGCACACAGCTCATTTGTGGCATCCTCTCTATTCACTGCTTTGGGACTTCCGAAATAGCTGGGCAAGTGCACTTGACTATTTTTGGAAGTCCTATAGCAGTGAATGGCGCATGTGCTACCACCTTTCATTCACCGCTATGGGAAGTCCCATAGTAGTGAATGGAGAAAGTGATCATGCACGCTTGCTCTCCTTCCATGGCCCCATTCGTGAGATAAGAGGGAGTCCCATAAATGGGACCTGTACCAGTTGGACATTTATAGCATATCCTATAGAAATACCATAGATGTCCAGGTGGGAAAACCCATTTAATAATGTATATATATATATATATATATATTTTTTTTTTTTAAATCCAATAAATATTTTATTTTCTTCAATGATAATAACATAGCATTTAAACAAAGCCGGAAAAAGAGGAAAAAAGGAAGAAAAGAAAAAAAAAAGTACACACAAAGTATGTTTATACACATAAAGAAGATATTACTATCATTTTAACATCATTTCAACCATAAGAATAAATCCGGCTCTATAAAGTCAAGCCTAATATCTTTAATCCTGAATATTCCCCCCCCCCCTTCCCTTGGCTGCTGTTGCTGAAAGACCGGACCCGATACTTCCCCCCCCCCCCCCCCCGTACCCGCCCATAATAATGTATATTTAAAAGGCTACCAAGAAATATAGAACAGATGAGAGTCTACACAAGGTTTGTATGGTGTTTAAACCATAACATAGATCTGTATAGATTCTGTAGACACAGAATTATAGGATATTTGTATTCATTATGAAGGTTTGAAGCGATACAAAACATTTGTTACAAGATGCTAATACTCAGCTAAACCTGCTGATATGAATGGGATCGGTCCACTGTTCCCTGATAGAAGATGTCAGGTGAAAGGCTATGATAGATTTCAACATGGTCCTGGTCCTTTGTTCTCACAGTAGATGTTTGGCAGCAGCTTATTCCCCTCTCCTCATAGAAGTTATCATAAAGTCGACTGGATGAGCTTTTCTAGCAACAGTTACTACTAACAGTTCCAGTGAACCATCATTCCTGACAATCTGGCCATGTAAATGTGCTACAATTACCTGATGAACAAGCAAAACGCTCGCTCATCGGGTGATCCTGTCGTTCATGCAGGCACCACCAATCATGGCATCTGGGCAGCAGATCGCGCTGTCTAAACAGCAATCTGCTGCTCAGAAACCATGAATCTGTATGAAGACGAGGGATCGCAATAGTGATCCCTCGTCCTCATACAGTAAAGGAGATTGCTGCATGTAACTGAATGAGCAGCCCACTATCAGGAAGGAACGCTTCCTTCCAGACAATCAGCCGCTCAATCGGCCCGTGGAAATCCAGCTTTACAATGTCTACTTGTAGGGCTCAGTATCTTGTATTGTTCCACTATTTTCTTCATTTCATGATAATCGCTTTAGCTCTTTAAACTGCTTTTCTGACTATCTAAAATGTGATAATCCTTTGTAAACTACAATAGCTAGTGCTCTGGCCGGTTTTCAGTCACTGGGCATATAATATCATTGTAGCCATAGACCGGTCAATGAAACAAGATACAATTATACTATGTCATAAAACTACTTTATATAGCAAACTCAATATCATGAACTGCAGAATGGAAACCTGTACAATAGATGTATCCACTGAATTATTCAATTGCTAAATGTGAGCCATGAAAACAATGTAGACATTGATGTCAGATGAGGATTTGCGAAGAGCTTAGTGTGACATGTGAACACAATGTAACTCAATGCCCCTGGAGTTTTCTTTGTGTCTGTTGTAATAAAGATTAATTTCCAGCCTAATTAAAGAAAATAAAATGTTCATTGGCCACAATTTTATGTGGCTGGTTTCAGACAAGCTAATAAAATAACCTAAGAAAAAAGTGGTTGAGGTCTCCTGGATGCCAACTGTACCCAAATAAAAATGGTCACACACTCATTTCACAGCTGGAGTCTAAGCCGCATTTGCCCATGATATACCAGTATTTCTAGAACTATTATACCAGTAGTCACAGATGTGAAGGCATCAAGCTCATTGCATAAGAAGCAATAGCCTGATACAATACCTTAAATGACATGGAACCATGGTTATTCCAGTGACAGAATGCAATACAAATATTTCCTGCAATTAGAGGATATCACAGTATGAAAAGTATCTAATATTAATTGTAAACTTGCTGGGTTTTATTGGTTAATATAGCCATAATAAAAGAGGGTGATTTCAGGGACCCATAAGTGGGCTCAGGCCTGACATGATAATGGGTCCCAGCAACAGGGCCCATGAATTGTGCCCAAGACAGGTTGCACTTGGAGGATACACAGCCTGTCCTACTGTGCCACATCCCGTCCTGCCTGATGATATTTATGGGGGGTGCAACTGACAGTTTTACATTGCACAATAAGAAAAAAAAATGACAATCATCATCTGTAGGCAGGAGTGTGTGGGAGCAGTGTGAGTAGCAAGCACTTCATCAGAATCATCCCTGTCTGTGTTAGCGCGTCCTGTGCATTTTCACATGTCAGTTCTCTAAAACGTCGTAGTCGTACTTTTAATCCGGCTGTCTCTCGGCATGCGCTGCCATGACTCCGCCCCGCCCACATTATAGTCAATGGGGCTGGAGCGGTAGTCCGGGGGCACGCGTGCACTACCGGCAGCACGGATCCGACAGGCTGTTCACCCGCCATAACATCCTGACGGAGTCCCTTGCCGCTAGTGGGAAACTAGCCATAGCGCCATAATGACCAAATGCCGTACATGTGCGACGCCTGATGCTGGGGTTTAACCCCTTCCTGGCATGCCGATTTTCCATTTTCGTTTTTTACTCCCTGCCTTTCCAGAGCCATAACTTTTTTAATTTTTCCATTCACATAGCTATATGTTTTTTGCAGGACAAGTTGTACTTTCCACCATTAAAGTGAGTCTTTCACCTAATCTGAGAGTTTTAGACCGCTCAGATCAGGTTATAGACTCTTTGACCCTCATTACAATGTTACCTTTGTTTTCTGTGTCCCTCGTCCAGATATTGAAAAAAACACTTTTTAAACGTATGCAAATGAGCTTCTGAAGGTGCCCAGGGGCGGCGTTACTGGGTGATGTGCCCAGAAAAACACACCTCTTTCAGCCCTCTGGCGTGCCCTTCTGTCCTATTATTACCTCTTCCTCTGCCTCCAGCTGGCGGACGTCATGAGCAGCAAGAGAAGAAGTCAGACTGGGAACTGGCCCGCACCTGCGCACTGCTCTGCCCATTATGGGCAGAGGAACAGCTTTTCATATTGCACATGCGCCAACCAACTAAAGACAGCCGACCGGCGCATACGCAATATGAATAGCTATGTATTTGTTTAAATGTTTTTAGTTTTTTTAGTTTTATTTTGGGAAAAGGGGGGTGATTTGATTTTTTTCTTACTTAGTTTTTTTTACACTTTTTTATAGTTTCCATAGATTGCTATTATCATAGACTCCAATGCACTTGCATTGGAATCTATGATGATTTAACTACTTTCCTATGGAGCCCTATGACAGGCAAGGGCTCCATAGGAAATACTATGAAGCAGCCTCCTGTCATTCACAAAGACAGGGGCCGCTGCACACACACTCTGGCTCCTCAGATCGCCGCACGGGGGAGCCAGAGCATAACTGGAAGCAGGACTGACCACGGCATCTGAGGGGTTAAATGTCCGCGATCAGCATTGCTGCCGGTTGCGGACATGAGGCGCGGGTGACTTCTATAAGAAGCAGGCAGCCACCCGCGGCTATGGCGCCCACATCGCCTAGGAGCGGGCGCCACCTTTAAAGACCTGGCCAGCGCCATACTATTACGGCGCTGGTCAGGAAGGGGTTAATATTTTCACAGGAGTGACAGACCTCTGAAATCATTCAGTTTATCACTATACTAAACTACCCTCAGAGAGAACAGAATACTGGAGCTGAAAGGTTCCCTTTAAGGGCCACCAAAGAATTAAACTTTGGTTGCACAGTAACAGGAACAACACAACAATAACTTGTAGAACAAGTACCTGGTTCCAAATAATATTTTTTCCACACAATATGGCTCTGGAGGAAGCTGTGCCCCACCAATCCACTCCCTCTGGGAGTTTCTGGAGGATAGGTCTTGCAGACAGTTCCCATGACAGATGTCCTTTTTGTCCATTGCTCACAGTCCATGACTCTTGCACCTATTGGAGGGACGGAATCAGATCTGCTGCTGCAGCACTTGCAGCCGGTCTCACTGAATGTGCACGCAGTCATAGTCGCACTCAGTGACCTTCTTCCCTCCTCCTTTAATTAACTGTTCCATGCTCCTCCCATGGTCGGCAGCACGGTGCTGCATTTGGCACTACAATGTTGCCCTTGCAGCAACGGCGGGCTTTCCCTTGGCCCACACAGACACTGTGCTTGTTCTTCTCAAAACTGGAAGCCATAAAACCCTGTTTCCTAGGAACCAGTGTCACTATGTGTTTGGCATCAACCCCATTTGCAGCAGGAGAACAAAATAGAAGAGATAGGCAGACATAAGGTGGCATGGCAAAACTCAAATACAGTAGTAGTGGTAATGCCTATCAGCTAGGCCATGAATGTCATCTTCTCTTGTGGGCTCAAGGTAGTCCAGACCTACACTACTCCTTATCTCACTCCTGGTAGTAGTTGAAATTGTTCTCAGGGTGAAATAAAATGTTTCTGAGTAATATACATGTTAAATTCAGACATGCATCTGTTATAGAATTAATGCATATTCTTTACAACTTACTAGGTCTGGAATTTGCCAGTATACTTTAATCGTACAAGTGCATTTGAGTTCTTACTAGTCTTAGTTCCTGCACAATACAGTCAAGATAAGTCAAAAGGCAGAAAATTGCTTCTAGAAACTTGATAATTACAATGTAATTTACGCAGACAGACTGACTCTAAATAAATAGATCACATTTCATTTTGACAGGTGATTGAAATGATAAGTACAATCCATAATGTTCTTTGATTTTATCTGCTGCTGCATTAAGACCAAGCCTAATGGACAAGGTGTTAAGGATTTTTAGGAATTCTCTGTGTAAGCTGTAAATTCTCCACTTTGGCAAGTTTAATCACATGTAACAATTAAAACTTGCTTTTGGCCTAAGAACTTATGACTGTGTGCCAGAAATCTGATAAAGGCAGAGTCACCAGCTTCTGAAATACATACACTGTGGCAAGATGTTAACTTTAGAAAAATACATCACAATTTGGCAAGATCTTCCATAGCTATTCAGATATTATCAGCCTCATATCTGCATAATAATTTATTATAGGATATTCATTTTAATTATGAGCTTAGCGCATATGCCCACACCCTAGTGGGCAAGATTGGAAAAATAGGTCAGAGGTGGAGACAGACAAGTTGCTTCGAAGTTTAAGACAGATGCATACATTATGTGAATTCATGGTTCAGTGTTATCAAACAATGTGTGATACAACAGATATCTACAAAATTTAGCTTCAAATGACAGCACCTTACATCTTCTGACATGCTAGGGTTCTGTGGGACCATAACTCAATACAACTCTGACTTTCCATGGATGTTTTTATATGACAGAATATGCCTAAATCACTGAGAAAAAAACTGTAGCATGCTTTATCAGACAACACCTTGCCACATTGCTTGTAAGGATACAACACCTCTGTGGCATGTGTTCTGTCCTGCAACCTCTTTCACATGGCTCTGCCTCATGAATGAGGTCTTATATCTAGTGCTTATAATATATGAGGGTTGTAAATCATATTTATTTTTCCAGGTGATATCAATTCAACTAACATAACAAACATGTCACGGATGATATAGCAGATAGCTGGAAGTTATGGATAAACATCTGACTGGCTTGATCCCAAACTAAGGAGCATAAAGGTGACCCCTGTAAAACCCTAAGAGCTCACCCTGACTGCTAAGCACATACAAAAGGGCTCAGAGGTAGACGATTGCATGCCCTCGTACCTAGACTGTATGACACCTGAAAACCCTATAATAGTGAGGGGACACGACCATCGGCTCCCTGTACTTAATACGCCATTGAAATGAAATGCGCCATTTAGCTAAAACGGTCCACTACTACCAGAATCACAGTCTTCCCCGAGGAACGAGGCAGGTCCGTAATGAAGTCCATGCAGGGCTGGGACAAGGCCATTTGGTGCCCAGGGCGAATATGGCAAACTGCGCCCCCCCCCCCCCCCCCCCCCCCGTTTTTAAGAAAGAATCAATGTTGTTTCAAAACAAGAATATACTTAAAGCAATAGAACAAAGGACTGTGGGACTTTGAAAGTCACAGACACTATAAAGTTCCCCCCCATCATCATGTGCCAGTATAAAGTCCCCCCCATCATCATGTGCCAGTTTTGTAATAAGCCCCTCCAATGTGCCAGTAACACTATTGTAAAAAAAAACCAAAAAAAAAACCACTTATACTTACCTAAGTGTCAGCGATGCGATGCAGCCTCTTCCTGTGTCCCACGCTGTAATGTAAGGCTCAGGCGGCACGATGACGTCATTGCGCCGGCCTCTGATAGGCTGCCGGCCTAGTGCCTGCAGCCAGGGGCGTACATAAAAATCACTGGGCCCCATAGCAGGAATCTAAATTGGGCCCCCATTCCCCTTTTATAGCCCCTCCCTTTGTTCCATGAACTATTCTTGCTGCTGCGTTTTATAATTTATGCCATCAGGGCCGGAATGGGATTACAAAACAGCCCTGGCACACAAAAGAGGTATAATAGATGCAGATGTATATTATATACAGCAGTGTACAGTTATGTGAGGTACGCGGTATAATAGATGCAGTGTGTACAGGTATATAGTATATTCCCTAGTGTTCTGATATGTGAGGTACAGGGTATAATAGATGCAGTGTGTACAGGTATATAGTATATACAGCAGTGTACTGATATGTGAGGTACGGGGTATAATATATGCAGTGTATACAGTATATACAGTAGTGTAATATGTGAGGTACGAGGTATAATAGATGCAGTGTGTACAGGTATATAGTAAATACAGCAGTGTATTGACACCTCGTACCTCACATATCAGTACACTGCTGTATATACTATATATCTGTACACACTGCATCTATTATACCTCGTACCTCACATATATAGTATATACAGAAGTGTACTGATATCTGTACACACAGCATCTATTATACCTCATACCTCACATATCAGTGCACTGCGGTATATACTATATATCTGTACATATTGCATGTATAATACTGTGTAATATATGCAGTGTGTGTGCATGTATGTGTGTGTATATATATATATATATATATATATATATACAGAGCAGTGTATTGATGTGACACATAGAAGGTATAATACTGTAGATGCAGTGTTTATAGAAATATGTGGTCAGTTATGCATTATAGTCACTGTGAGGTACATGAGGTAGTGGTAACTGTCTGAAGTAGTATACATGAGTGAGCAATGAGTAAAAACAGGGCATGGAGGGGGGGGGGGGGTAAATGATGAAAAGTGGAGGACCTCCTCTTACCTCTCCATTCCAGTCTGTATGGATCAATACAGAGCTGCTTGTGAACTTTTAATACTTGCTGTTAGGGGTTGAAGGACCTGTGATGATGTCATCACAGGTCCTGGCAGATGTACCTTTGAAACCTAGGAACTACACCATTTTTGGTGCAGTTCCTTTGCTAGATTCTGCAGGACCTGTGATGTTGAAGATGATGTCATCACAGGTCCTGGCAGATGCACTGTTCTAACCTGGGAACTACACTTTACACTGTGCAGTTCCCTTACAGGACCTGTGATGACATCATCAAAGGTCCTTTAGCTTTAGAAAGGTAAACAGGAGTAATTAGGGGGCGGGGCCTCTCCTCCACTTCGGTGCCTGCCTGCAGCCTATCAGAGGAAAGGGAAGGGACACGCCTCTCCCTCCCCTGCACCTCCGCTGGCACAGACAGTTTACAATGGAGATGAGCGCAATGGAAGCGCTCATCTCCCTGTGCCCGGCGGCGGCTGCTCACTTGGGGGGGGGGGGGTCATTTTAGTTGGGGGGGCACATGGGGGGGCACAGCATGATGTAGGGGGGGCCGTGGCCCCCTCTGGCCCCCCCCTGGCGACGCCACTGCTGCTGGCACTTCACCTGCGCCCCCCTCCTGTCCGCAAATGGTAGCGCCCAGGGCACCCGCTCCTTCGGCCCCTGCCTTGTACCGGCCCTGAGTCCATGGACAGATGCGTCCAAGGACGGGAAGGAATGGGTAATGGGAGGAGAGAACCCGATGGCCGTGAATGAGGGACCTTGGCACGAGCGCAGGTCTCGTAGGCTGCCACAAAACCCTCAACCATCTTACGAAGAGCCGGCCACCAGAATCTCTGAGCAATGAGATCCACTGTGGCTCTACTCCCCGGGTGCCCAGCAAGGACTGTATCGTGGTGCTCCTTAAAAACCTTGTGTCGTAAAGCGAGAGGCACAAACAACCTCCCAGGAGGACAAAGATCAGGATCCTCTACCTGGGCTGCCTGAACCTCTGCCTCCAAATCAGGATAAAGAGCAGAGACGACCACCCCTTCAGCCAAAATGGGACCCGGGTCTTCAAAGTTCCCCCCTCCCGGAAAACAACGTGACAGGGCATCAGCCTTCACATTTTTAACCCCAGGGCGGAACGTGACAACAAAATTAAACCTAGAAAAGAATAAAGACCATCTGGCCTGTCTCGGGTTCAGACACTTGGCTGATTCCAAGTAGGCCAGATTCTTATGGTCGGTAAACACGGTAATAGGGTGTCTGGCTCCCTCTAGCCAATGGCGCCATTCCTCAAAAGCTAATTTGATGGCCAACAGCTCCCTATCTCCCACATCATAATTTCTCTCTGCGGAGGAGAGTTTCCTTGAGAAAAAGGCACAAGGTCGCCATTTGGCAGGAGAGGGACCCTGAGATAAGACCGCACCCACACCCTCCTCAGAAGCATCCACCTCAACAACAAAAGGTAGAGAGACATCAGGCTGTACCAAAATGGGAGCGGAAGCAAAACTCTCCTTGATACTAGAAAAGGCCTTAAGCGCATCTACCAACCAGGAGGAAAAATCTACCCCCTTTTTAGTCATATTAGTGAGTGGCTTAAAAACAAAGGAATAATTCAAAATGAACTTTCTGTAATAATTGGCAAAACCCAAAAACCCCATCAGCGCCTTCTGATTCTCAGGGAGCTCCCAATCAAGCACAGCGCGGACCTTCTCAGGGTCCATGCGAAAACCAGAAGCGGAGAGAAGAAAACCAAGAAATTGAATCTCCGGAACCGCAAACACACATTTTTCCAGTTTAGCGTACGATTTATTCTCCTGCAGAATGAGCAAGACCTGACGTAAGTGGTCCCTATGAGTTTTGAAATCAGGAGAAAAAATCTAAATGTCATCTAGAATCACCAGTACAAATTTCCCCATTACATGATAAAAAATGCTGTTCACAAAATGTTGGAAGACGGCCGGAGCATTCATCAAACCAAAGGGCATAACCAAATTCTCGAAATGACCCTCAGGGGTATTGAAAACCGTCTTCCATTTGTCCCCTTCCCTGACCCTGACTAGATTGTAGCCCCAACACTAGAGAAGTAGGTAATCCACTTAGGACGAAACATGACATATCCTCAACATGATTTTTGAGAAAGTGGAGCGGAATCGATAGCAAAAACAGGTATATCCTTTTCCAAAGTGCATACCTGGAAACCATGTGTTATAGCAAATTGATTATCAATGAGATTGACAGCTGCTCCACTATCTACAAAAATCTCACAAACAATGTTCTTGCTATCTAGCACCGCCCTGGCAGGTAGGACAAAACAGGAACTACAAGCAAACGGCAAACTTTCAATTTCCGCATCAACCTTGCCAATAGTAGCAAATGAAAAGTTTTTAGAGGGTTTTTTTCTTTTTGTTTCTTTATTACCCTCAGAAAACTCCCTGAATCTCATAGAGGGGCAAACATTAGCCAAATGATTTATTCCCCCACAAGAGAAACAAACCCTCCTCTGAGAGCTGAATCCTCTACTATCAGAGGCAAGCAAACCCAGCTGCATGGCCTCCTGCTCAGAGGGGATTGAGAGAGACTGAGGCCCCTGCGCACTGAATGAGACCGCCCCAATGTCCTTGGACTGAATATGACATGAAGGAGTGGTCTCTCCTCTCTCTCTAAGACGCCTGTCAATACGGACAGCTAGAGACATGGCAGAGTCCAACGAGGCAGGTCTCTCATGAAACGCAAATGCATCTTTCAATCCCTCCGAAAGACCATGGCAAAATTGACTTCGGAGTGCAGCATCGTTCCAACCAGTATCAGCTGCTCATCTCCGAAATTCAGAACAATATATCTCTGCGGACTGTTTACCCTGGCATAAAAGACGCAGTTTAGATTCAGCCAGAGCAATACGATCCGGGTCATCATATATCTGCCCCAGGGCTACAAAAAATTCATCCACTGATCGGAGAGGCCGTGCCCCCACCGGCAGCGAAAAGGCCCAAGACTGAGCGTTATCGACTGAGCATTATCCCTGAGCAGCGAGATGATGATCCCCACCCTCTGCTCCTCAACACCAGAGGAATGGGGAAGTAGGCGAAAATGGAGTTTGCAAGCCTCTCTAAAGCGAACAAAATTCTCACTACCCCCAGGGAACGTATCCGGAAGCGAGCTCTGAACAAACTCCATGAACGCAAGCAGAACCGGTCACCTGAAACTGAGACACAGTTTTACGGAGATCTGCTTCCTCCAGTGAAAGACCCTGCATGTGGTCAATCAAGGCTGAAACCGGATCCATGCTTAAGATGGTAACGGCGGTTTATAATGTCACGGATGATATAGCAGATAGCTGGAAGTTATGGATAAACATCTGGCTTGATCCCAAACTAAGGAGCATAAAGGTGACCCCTGTAAAACCCTAAGAGCTCACCGTGACTGCTAAGCAGATACAAAAGGTCTCAGAGGTAGACGATTGCATGCCTTCGTACCTAGACTGTATGACACCTGAAAACCCTATAATAGTGAGGGGACACGACCATCGGCTCCCTGCACTTAATACGGAGGGAGTCAGGGTCACCTAGAATCAAGCCAGCAAAGAAACACAATACAAGAAAGGACTTATCTGAACAAGCAGTAACAGAAGTCTCCAGCAGTGATCACTTCAATCCAGGAAGTAGTATAAACCGCAAAGTGAGGCAGTATGGGAGGGAATATAAAGTGAGGCAATTAGTGTGAATAGGTGACAGCTGGGAGAAGGAAAGAAGATGACAAAGTGAAACCAAAATAAAGAACATCATGCAAGAGGTACAGAAGAACGTCTGCCAGACCTTCTCAGAGAGCTGGCGGTGACAAAACAGCAGTTGTATTCTATAGATTGCTCTTGCCCAGCAGTGGCAGGGAATCTGAAATATCAAAGGGGTAATGTCATCTTCGATTCTTATGGCTTACTGCTACAGCATGCCATAAGAGTATGATCAGTGGGGATCCACCACATGGGACCCCACCAACCTGGATAATAAAGAAACAGAGGTCTTTTCAACATTGTTCCTGCATGAAGGTGCTCCCAGCCACTTGCTGTCCAGGAAATGCCAACATGGCCCCCTTCTAGTGAAGAAGACCATTTTGTAGTTCCCTGCCTTTTGGGTGTCTGGAAACACTAATGCACTAGAGAAATCAGCAAAGAATCAGTGACGCATAAAGGAGTTGTGCGGGACCCTAAAAAAATTTAATTTAATTGTGTAAACCTTGTCCAGTCTCCTAAAAATAAAAAATTGGACATAAAAACTTGATTTAAACAGTAGTCATTTTCTGATGACCATTCCCTTTAAGGACCGATGAGGTTTCTGGCAAGCTACCACTGATAAGTGATGCCATATCCTAACAAAATGTCATCACTTACGTTTGAACATTAGTTTCTAAGGTGACAACCTCCTTATTTCACCATTACATGACTGAGAATAAGCAGAACTTATTTATTTCTCTCTATAATGTTACATTTGCGATTTATATTATAACTTGATCATCTTCTCCCAGCAGAAGCAATCAGTTACTAAACACTTCTGCAAGGCAGGAAGTTCTGTGACTGAACCAGAGGTGGTGTTGTCACTGTCAACCTGGGGAGCATTGTAGTTGGCATCAGGAACATTGTGACTGGCAATGGGAAAGGGTATTAGTGGTAACATTAGTGACTTGTCACTCTCAGAGATAAAAAAAATTCAGCTACTGCAGAGCCTGATTTTAAAATGGTTTATGTCATTCATAATTAAGGTGCTGGGGTGTGTATTATAAGGAATAATGTTCCACCTACTATAAATTTATAAAAGAGTATTTTCAGCTTACATATTGATGTGTGATAGGTGAAGGACTCACCTCTGAGTCACTTACTTATTAGAACTCGTGTCCTGTACCTCCCCAGTTTGTCAATTCTGATGGACTGTGTTCCCATTTCATTCAATGGAGAGAAGGCTGCGACTGTGCACATCCTTCTCAATAAAAGTCTTTGGAAATTACTAAATGAACTGAGCAAACAAAGCTCACACATTTATTCTGTGGATATGTTATACACCCCACAGAAGTCAACTCAAAATTCTGCCACATTAGGCTAGTTTCACACTAAGGTTGTGGGATCCAGCAGGATGATCCAGAAAAAACAGCCTGCCGTGTCTTTCTGGATCTGGATTTTGTTTGGCCAATTTTCGGCATAGTTGGATCTCCGTCAGTCCCCATTATAGTTTAAAGCAGGCATGCTCAACCTGCGGCCCTCCAGCTGTTATAAAACTACAACTCCCACAATGCCCTGATGTAGGCAGTTCGGCCATGCTGGGAGTTGTAGTTTTGCAACAGCTGGAGGGCCGCAGGTTGAACATGCCTTGTTTAAAGGGCTAAACTTCAACACAGTGACTTCTGACAATGCCGGATCCAGAAAGACCCAGCAGCCTGTTCCCTGCTGCAAAACTTGCCAGCTCTCACAACACTAGTGAGAAACCAGCCTAACTATGAAAGTACTTGGTAGCCTTATGCTTTTTTAAAGCCAAAGAACTACTTAGTAACTTAAATTATTTTTACATATGGGGGCATTATTTAATAATATTGTAAGTTTTCTGGAAATATTTGTCAAAGAATAAGCAGCCTCTTAGACAGTTTGCATGCTTGTTTATACGGTATATCGTGCACTTTTTCACATTTTGTTATGTTGCAGCTAGAGATGAGCGAATTTTACAAAAATTCGATTCAGCTGGTTCGCCGAATTCTCTGAAAAAATTTGGTTTCATCCGAATTTATTCGCGTCGAATCGCATTAAAAATGGCTACTTCATGGCTGCAGAGAGCCTTTATAGTGGTGTAGAACACTGTGCCTTGTATTAACATAGGGAGTCTGCTGTGGTAGTAAAATAATACTGTGAGTCAGTATGACATGCAGATGACAGGTGTCGCTCTTAGAATCACTGCACACTTCACTTATTTGGGCAGTCACACGGCAAAACCTGACCAAATAACTCAAATATAAACTCAGCCTTACAGTTCGATGGTAGCGCCAAGAAGAAGCGCACTCCTTTTACAGCATTTGGTCAGTAATCCATCAGTATTACTAATGCCAAAAAAAACAGGAGTGGATCCAAAACAGAGATGACACGTGAATGGAATATTTGCATGTCTTCTGTGCTTTGTACCCACTCCTGCTTTTGGCTACCAAATCACAAGCCAATTCTGATGGGACCATACAGGCCTTACAGCTGCTACACAGACAGGATCCGTTGTGCGTCTCATTTTTCCTTCTTTCTGACAGATCAGAAGAAGGGTCAAATAAATGATGATGTCAGCCAGGCCGAAAGGCAAAATAGTCGCCCAGTAATGAGGAGGGTGGGAACAGCATGAGAAGTCCACAAAGTGGCCCTATGACATAGTTGTGAGGTGGAAGCAGCATGAGGGGACGACAGAGTGGCACAATGACCGTGTGGAGGTGGCAGCAGCATCAGGAGGCCACACAGTGGCAAGATGACATAGCGTGGAGGTGGCAACAGCATGAGGAGGCCACAGAGTGGGGAGGTAGGTGGCAATAACAGGACCCGCTGACGATGGTGGGTGTAAGAAGGAGCACTTGGCATCAGATGTGTGGCATCAGGCGGGTGGCAGCATCAGAATAGTAGCTGAGGCAGGTAGCCAGAAGAAACCGGTCTCTTTTGTCAAAGTGTTGGTGTGGCACCATGGATAATCTAGTCTGATGCATCAGGCATTGGTGGGTGGAAATCCTGGCTGATCCACGCCTGATTCATCTTGACAAAAGTCAGTCTCTCCACATTATAGGTGGACAGGCAAGTTCTTCTTGGGGTAACTATGGCCCCTGACTCACTAAACACCCGCTCTGATGCCACACTACTGGCCAGGCAGGACAGCTTTTCCAGGACAAACTCTACTAGTTGCGGCCACAAATCCAGTTTGACAGCCTAGTAGTCCAGCGGATCTTCAATGTGGGGTGGCAGGATGCTGTCCAAGTATGCTAAAACCTGCTGTTTCAGGTCCTGCTCTAGGTCTAGCTACTGCTGCTGGTGAGTAGTTTCTTCACTAGGCGGGTGAAGAAAGCTGCTCATCAGCGACTCTATACTCAAATTGCTGCTGATGGAGCTGGAACTGCTCCTACCCGCCCATCCTGCCACAGCAGCCATGCCATGGCAGAGGAGTGCCCCCCGGTCAGACCTGCGAGAGAATAGACGATGGTGCCAATAGGCAGCGGCCAACTGACTACATAGGATGTCTCTATAGTAGTTTAGTTTGTCCTCCGTCTCAGCGGGTGTAAAAAAGGCCCCCATTTTGGACCGATAGCGAGGGTCCAACAAGGTGGAGAGCCAGAAGTCATCCCTCTGCCAAATAGCGACAATTCAGCTGTCACTACGCAAGCAAGTGAGCATGCATCGGGCCATTTGTGCAAGTGACTCGAAGGGACTCCCTGCCTCCATCTCCACTGCATACTGCCATGGTGTGTCTGGGTCCTCTGTCTCGTCTTCCTCATGGCCCTGTAGCTCCTCTGGCTGCTCCTGCTCCTCCTCTCCTGTCACCTGAGTAGAAAAATCACCCATTTCGCTACACATTGCCTGTGCTCCAATGTCCTCCTCCTCCAGTTCAGCCCCCACAGGGCTCATGTGCCCGTGAGATCTAGGCACCACATCCCCTGACCAGCCATTGTTACCACCATCTGTTCCAGAATATGAAGCAGTGGAATGACGTCGTTCATACCGTAGTCCGGGCGACTGACAAATAATGTGGCATCCTCAAAGGGCCTCAGCAAATGGCAGGTGTCACGCATGAGCTGCCACTGGCTGATATTGAAGTTACACAGGGGAGTACTCCTATCCGCTTACATCACCAAGAAATCGTTGATGGCTTTTCTCTGTTTGTATAGTCGGTCCAACATATGGAGGGTGGAATTCCAACGGGTGGAAACGTTTCATATCAGCCTATGTTGGGGGATGCCGTTCTGCCACTGCAGCTCAAGGAGGGTGTGCTCAAGGAGGTTTCAGAGTGGCTGAAGTGCCTGCAAAGTTTGGGTGGAAGACTTCAGGAACCGCTTGACAACCAGATTGAACACGTGTGCCATGCAGGGCGCATGGCTCAGCCCTTCTTGACGCAGCGCCGACACCATGTTCTGCCCCTTGTCTGTCACCATGGTTCCGATTTTGACGAGAGAGCCAGGATTCGATTTCTTGATGAAGGACACGGAGCAGTTCCTCCCCTGTGTGACTCAGTTCGCCCAGGCAAACGAGATGCAGAACAGCGTGACACCGCTGTGCCCTGCACATGTGGTATGCTGGAGGGGCACTGTGAATTGTCCCTGCAGTGGAGGCTGAGGACACGGTGGAGGATGAGGAGGCAGAGGCGGACATTGTCGCAGGACCAATGGTGTGACAACGTGGAGGTGGAAGCGGCATTACCTGGCCAAGTTGCTGGTGTGGCTGTGCAGGAACCATACGTCGGCGCTGCCATGAACCTTCTGTTCTTCATATGTGTGCAAGGCTGGTACTGACTTTTTGGCAAAGAAATGACGGCTTGGGACTCTCCACCTCGGCTTCGCACAAGCCATCAGTTCTCTGAAAGGTGCAGAGTCCACCACTTGGAAAGGGAGGGACTGCAGCACCAGCAACTTGGCCAGGAGCACGTTCAGCTTCTGCGCCCTTGGATGAGTGATCGATTGCTGACGGAATGACTGACGAGGAGTAGCAGGGCGAGGAAGAGCATCAGGACCAGCAGATTATAGGAAGGACAGAAAGCTCTCTTCGGCTGAGGTGGTGGAGCCTTGACTGCCTGATATCAGCTGCGTGTCACTGGGTGATGCAGCGGTTGCTGCGGCAGGCTGGACCACCACATCGGAGCCATGGTTCTCCCAGGCCACTTTATGGTGACGCAGAGCCGTGGTGCCAACATTGACACCCTTGCCATGCTTCAACTTCTGCCCACAGATTCTACATATGGCAATGTTCACCTCCTCCCGCGGCTTAAGAAAAAACTGCCACACCACAGAGTAGGTGATTTTACCACCAACACTACGCACTGACTGACTGCTACCGTTGCTTCTTCCGTGAACCCGTGCACCGCTACTTCCCGGGCAGGTAGGCTCTTGCGAAGCGGGTGGTCTACCCCAGGCACATTTGGCTCCTGACCTCCCACTGCTGCCACCCTGCTGACTCCCGGTCACGCTAGTGACTTGCTGGCTCCGCTGCTGCCTCACGGTCAAGCTGCCACCCTCTTCTCCTGATGATGATGAAGCCCCTTTGTCACCCGGCTCCCAAGTGCAATCACTTGCGACGAAGTCAAAGATCGAGTCAACCATTCAAGAACCGCTGGGTTGCTGGTCAAGACACGACTGCTAGCTGACACTGGGAGCTTAGGCCTCTCAAAGTGATCCTTGCTGCCACGGCCCCTTACTCTGCTGCGACCTCTGCCTGCGCCAGAAACATTTAGGCCTCTGCCACTCCCCTGTGCAGGGCCTGGAACTTCTCTGTCAAAATACCCCAAAAAAGTCAGTAATTTTCTCACTTCACCACATAACGGCTAATAAGCCCTTTTTTATTCACACTAATACACACAAAAAAGGGCTTTAGAACATATACTGTAACTGCTCCGCTGAACAGCAAATACATTTTTCTTTTGCCACTAATACACGCTGTGGGGATTCGCACTGGTAGGCAGCGTAAGCAGTATAGAGGCAATCACAAAGTCTTTAAAGGGAGTCTGTCAGCACATTTACCCCTTTTTAACAGTTCCCATAGCGCTGTAGCCGCAACACAGATGATTAAAACGGTACCTTTATATGCTTTTCTGGACTTGTAAAACTGCCAAAAACTAACTTTGATGCATATGTAAATGAGGGCTCGAAAGTGCCCAGGGGTCGGCGTCCACCGCGTTGGTGCCCAGGCAGCTCTGCCTCTTCGGCTCTTATCCCCGCCCAGCCTCTTCCTCTGCCCGCCTATCTGTTTTCTCTCGCCCTCAGCGAGATCCTGTGCCTGCGCGTTGACTTCCTTGGCCCTGCGATGCCCATTGCTGGCACAGCATCGCAGTAGCTTATGCGCATGCGCCGGCTAACGGATCAAACAGATAAATTTACCTCTCTTGGCTCTCTGTGTCTCCAGTGACAGCTGCTCGCTCGGCTTTCCTCCTCTTCTCCTGCGCCGATGGACCGCCTCCTTTCTGAAGTTTTCACGCCATTAGCTGGCGCATGCGCATAAGCTACTGCGATGCCGTGCCAGCAATGGGCATCGCAGTGCGCATGCCCCGGCCAAGGAAGTGAGGGGGAGAGAAAACAGATGGGCGAGCAGAGGAAGAGGCTGGTGGACGCCGCCCCTGGGCACTTGCGAGCCCTCATTTACATATCCATCAAAGTTCATTTTTGGCAGTTTTACAAGTCCACAAAAGCATATAAAGGTACAGTTTTAACCATCTGTGTTGCGGCTACCGAGCTATGGGAACTGTTAAAAAGGGGTAAATGTGCTGACAGACTCCCTTTAACTTAAATAGTTCAGTGTTTTATTCACACAAAAGGCAAAACAAAATAACAGTTTGCAGTCTTGGTGTTTGTTCATACCATGGAAAGTCCACAGAACACAAACATTCACCTTGTTAGCAGTTTTTCATCAGCAGTCCCCAGCAGCCTTTAGGGGCCTGTTTTCCAGCATGCGGCTCTCAGCCCTTTTGCACGGCACACATCTTCAGATCCCAAACCACAGAGACTCCACAGCTTCACTGTGAGATGGAGGATAATCCACCCCACCTGATTAATGGTGACTGCTTTTTATAAGCCTCCCAAGACCCGGCCTGGAACGTGGGGACTAGCCACCCACCCAGCACTTTGGCTACTCCCAGTAAGAGCCGCTGCGGATCGGCTTTACAGCCATACTAAACAGCTGAAGTGTCAGATTGCAAAAAAACAGCTCTTACCTCACCGAGGCCAGGAACCTTGGTGACACGTACAGACCATCAATGATGACCCCTTTTTCCTTCCTACATACCTCCCCCCCTTTGTCCAACCCTGAGGGGGTGGACACACATTAAACAGTGTACCCGGGACAAGGCATCCGCGTTTCCTAGTAACCGGCCTGCCCTGTGTTCCACCGAAAATTTTTAATTTTGCAAAGACAGAAAGCATCGGGTGACCATTTATGTCCTTGGCCTGGCTCATCCATTTGAGAGGGGAGTGGTCGGTCACCAGACGAGACTTTCTCCCCAACAAATAATAGCAGAGAGACTCAAGTGCCCACTTGATAACCAGACACTCTCAATCCACTATACTATATCTGGTCTCGGCTGGGAAAAGCTTCCGGCTGAGGAAAACAGGATGCTCCTCCCCATTGACCTCATGAGACAGTACAGCACTGAGACCAACCTCAGAGGCATTGGTCTGTACTATAAACTCTCTTCTGAAGTCGGGCGTCACCAAAACCGGGGACCCACACAAAGCCTTTTCCGCCTGCTCATTCCAGTGGACTGTCACTGACTTGCATCCCTTCAAAAGGCCTGTCAATGGTGCAGCCATTGTGGCAAAGTGGGGGACAAATCTCATATAGTATCCCACCATTCCCAGGAAAGACTTTACTTGCAGAGTAGTGACAGGTCAGAGCCAATTCCGAATGGCCTAAATTTTGTTCACCTGAGGTTTGATAACTCCGCGTCCAATTACATACCCCAGGTACTTGGTCTCTTCTAACCCTATTGCGCACTATTTTTGGTTAGCGGTCAAGCCAGCCTTCCTAAGGGAGTCCACTATAGCCTGTAGCCTGTTTTTTCCTTGGCAGCCTCCGTCAAGGGTACCTGCCAGTACCCTTTGGTGAGGTCAAACACAGAAAAATACCGGGCTTGGCCTAACTTCTCAATAAGCTCATCCACTCGGGGCCTGGGATATGCATCAAACTTGGAAACCTCATTAAGTTTGCGGAAGTCGTTACAGAATCGTAATGTCCCGTCCGGCTTGGGTATTAAGACTATCGGACTGGCCCATTCACTTTTTGACTCCTCGATGGCACCTAGCTGTAACATCAGCTGCACTTCTTCCAAGATGGTTTGTCGCCGCGACTCAGGTTCCCGGTATGGTTTCAACCGGATTCTGGCCTGAGGTTTAGCGACAATGTTATGTCGGATGATAGAAGTGCGTCCAGGGAGGTTCGAAAACACATCCGTGTTTCTGCTGACAAACTCCCTGTCCTCCTGAGTCTGTTCAGAGGAAAGGTTGTCAGCAATGTTTACTGTGGCAACTCCTTCCCTCGTATCATACCGAGGGACTGGAAACTCTACCCCCAGAAAACCGGTCCGGGGGCTGTTGTCTGTACTGGTCTTCCTATCTTTCCACGGTTTCAGCAAGTTTACATGGTACACCTGCTCTGGCTTTCTCCGCCCGGGCTGGTGTACCTTGTAGGTTACCTCCCCAACTTTTTCGAGCACTTCGTAGGGACCCAGCCACCTAGCCAGGAACTTACCGTCCACCGTCGGCACCAGAACCAAAACCCGATCTCCCGGGTTAAAATGCCAAATCCGAGCCTGGTGATTATAGACCATACTCTGGGGTCGCTGGGCTGCCTCCATATGTTCCCTAACCACGGCAACACTGTCTCCATCCGCTCTTGCATTTGAGTGACATACTCAATCACATTGTTATGCGGTGTGGGTTGTTGTTCCCACGCCTCTTTGGCTATGTCCAACAACTCAAGCGGATGTTGGCCATACAGCATTTTGAAAGGCAAGAACCCCGTAGAGGCCTGGGGCACCTCTCGCACTGCAAACATGAGATAGGGCAGTAGCAGATTCCAATCCCTTCCATCTTTAGACACCACCCGCTTTAACATGTTTTTCAAAGTTTGATTAAACCTTTCTACCAGGCCGTCCGTTTGCGGGTGATATATGGATGTCCGCAACTGTTTGATCTGTAGTAGTTTACTGAGTTCTCTCATGACTTTTGACATAAAAGGGGTCCCCTGGTCGGTCAGAATTTCTTTAGGTAGGCCCACTCGGGAAAACATCTCCACTAACTCCTTGGCTATGAGTTTGGCTGAGGTATGTCGCAGCGGCACCGCCTCTGGGTATCGAGTGGCATAGTCCAGGACTACCAAGATGTGTTGGTGCCCTCTAGAGGACTTCGGTACTGGGCCTATGAGATCCATAGCGATCCGTTCGCATAGAACCTCAATAATTGCGAGAGGGACCAGGGGACTATGGAAATGGGGCTGGGGGCTGGTTATCTGGCAGGTTGGGCAAGACTTGCAATACTCTTTCACCTCTTTGAACACATTGGGCCACTAGAACCGCTGTAGAATCCGGTCCTGCATTTTCTGCTGGCCCAGGTGTCCCCAAAGAACATATTTTGGTGGACTAACTCCAACACAAGCTTTCAATATGCCTTGGGCACAACCAACTGTTGAATATGCTCACCCGTAGTTGATTTACCCGATACAGCAGCTTCTGTTGAACCACAAAACGGGGGAACATAGACTCCGCCCCTGGTTGTTGCGGCTCACCCTCAACTACTACCACATTTTCCCAGGCTCGAGATAGAGTCGGGTCCTAGTGCTGTGCTGTACCAAAATTATCTCCGGAGACGATGAGGTCTGCCAACTCCGGAACCAGCGGCAAGTCCTCCATGTCTCCCACCATCACACTTAGTGGGGTTGTCTCCCCCTCTACCACCAAAGTGGCAGTCACCCCTACCGCTGGCCCTTCGGTCTCAGGTTCCCAGAGTTCTGGTCTTCCTCCTGAGCCGGGCCACTCTACTAGGGTTATCGCTGTCTCATATGCATTGGTGACTCTCGCGTCAGGCCACAGTTATGGGAAACTGGGGAAGTCTCTCCCAATTATTAGTTTATACTGTAATTTTGTGGCGACGGCCACCTCATGAGTCCACCTGCCAGCGACCATTGACAGAGAGACCAGGGCGGTGGGATAGTCCTTTAAGTCTCCATCAATGCACACCACGCCGACTTTTCGGCCAGTATACTCGGCAGGCCCCACCAGGGCAGCTCTTACCAGGGACAGACTCCCTGAATCCAGCAGTGCCACCACCAGAGTGTCCCCCATTTCCACCTGGCACAAGTGGCTATTGTCTAAAGTCTCGGAGGTACCTGTGGCACACAGCTTCCTGGCATAAAATGAGTGGCAGTAGCCATAGTTGGTAGCAGACTACTGGGGCTGGGTCTGCAGGGTTACATCCCGGGCGGGTTTTGCTGGCACCAGCCATCGGGTCTGGGGTGGAGACAGTGGCGTCACCCGGTGCGGTAGAAAATGGTGTCACCCCCCCCCAAGCAATAATTTTTTAGCCATATATGGGGGTTATGGGGGTGCTACTGCTATAGGGGGGCATCCATTAGCTCAGCAGACCCCCCCTCCAAAGCTTAGAGCCCCAGCACCCCCTTTCCCCCCTGCTGGCAGCAGCTCACCTAGGTCAGGTGCACCCCACTTTCGCTGGCTTACTGACCGAGACACCAAATGCTGTTCATCCATCAAGCTCCGCCCTGCCGTCACGGCGCCGCTGACATCCATTCACGTCCTTCACTGAGCCTGCTGACCGACCCAAGCGGTAACAGGGGGGGTTGTTGGGATAGTAAACAGACCGCTGACGTGGGGGGGGGGGCTAAGCAGACAGCTCACCGACTAGGGGGGAGGTTTAAAACATATAACTGCACCTCTGAACGGCAAAAATATATTTATTTTTCCACTTATACACGCCACAAAAGGCTTTAGAACATATAACTGAACCGCTGAACGGTAGATATATTTTTATTTTGCCACTATTACACGACAAAAAGGGCTTTAGAACATATAACTGTACTGCTGAATGGCAAATATATTTTTCTTTTGCCACTAATACACGCCACTAAAGGGTTTAGAACATATAACTGCACTGCTGAATGGCAAATATATTTTAATTTTGCCACTAATACACACAAAAAAGGGCTTTAGAACATATAACTGCTCCTCTGAATAGAAAATATATTTTTATTTTGCCACTAATACATGCCATAAAAGGCTTTAGAACATAACTGCACCGCTGAACAGCAAATATATTTTACTTTTGCCACTAATACGCGACAAAAAGTGCTGTAATTTTTGCATTTCACCACACAACGGCTAATAAGCCCTTTTTCCCACTATTACAAACCAAAAAATGCTTTCAAACATATAACTGCACCGCACAAGGGCAAATAAGACGTAGAAATAGCTCCTTGTAATAAACCTTGTTAATGGCTGTAACACCCCAATAACAAGAATGGTTTGCTGGAATTACAGAGCTGTATAATGGCAATTTGGGTCCCCAGTCAGTGCAGCAAGGTGTAATAGGATTGTTCCTATTACCCAGGCTGTAACCTCCCCTACTGAACCCTGTTCAACATAAATGCTGTGGAATGATTCCTCTCTATCCTTCCCCTACACCTTGAATAATCTTTCCCTGCACTTGTAAATCTTTTTTTTTTTTTTGGCACAATCAAGTTTTTTCTAGCACTGTCCCTAGTGCCTGCTGATGTCTCTCCCTGCACTAAGTACACTGGAAAATGGCAGAATCCAAGATGGCTGAGGCTATTTATAGGGCTGTGCTGCTGATTGGGCTGGCTGCTGATTGGCTGCATGCATGGCATTATGGGTGATCCCGCCTTCCTTGCTCCATGTCCTCACACGTGCAGCAGCCATTTTAGAAAAAAGGAAATTCGGCTTCGGTGCGAATCAAATTTTTCCGTTGCAGCCTTGGGTTAAAATAAAAAAGATCCCATTTTGCCCCCATCATTCTGCACCCATAATGACAAAGTGAAGAAAGAATGTTCAAAATCTTTGCCAATTTATTGAAAAGGAAAAAACAAAATATTGCTTTCACATAAGTATTCAGAGCTTTTAGGCTACTTTCACACTTGTGTCAGAGTGGTTCTATCAGTGGCGTAGGGATCGCCATAGCAGTGGCTATGGGGCCCTACGCCACTGGGGGCCCGTCCGGGCCGCCTTCTGTTGATTTTTTTTTTTTTTTTACACACACACACTACAAACAGCAGCCAGGCCCGAGCCGCGGACTGCCCGCCCACTACACTAGTGTAGACAGACAGACAGATGCAGAAAGATATGTCTGAGGAGATCTGGTTAGACCGCCCCTAAGGACTTTATTTTGTACATGTCTCATTATAGGAGTTACAAGATAATTAAGATGTTTACAGTACTATGATTGGTCAATACAAGTTATATAATCTCACGCGATATAATCTCACGTTTGGGGTTCCACTTGTGAGATCCGTTTGAGGGCTCTCACAAGCGGCCCCGAATGGATCCGTTCATCCCCAATGCATTCTGAATGGATAAGGATCCGTTCCGAATGCATCAGTTTGGCTCCGTTCCGCCTCCATTCCGCTCTGGAGGTGGACACCAAAACACTGCTTGCAGCATTTTGGTGTCCGCCTGGCCGTGCGGAGCCAAACGGATCCGTCCTGACTTACAATGCAAGTCAATTGGGACGGATCCGTTTGACGTTGACACAATATGGTGCAATTGCAAACGGATCCGTCCCCGTCCCTATTAATATACCATCGGATCAGGGTTTTCTACAATCCGATGGTATATTTTAACTTGAAGCATCCCCATGGGAACGCCTCTATGTTAGAATATACCATCGGATTTGAGTTAGATCGTGAAAACTCAGATCCGACAGTATATTCTAACACAGAGGCGTTCCCATAGTGATGGGGACGCTTCAAGTTAAAATATACTAAGAACTGTGTACATAACTGCCCCCTGCTGCCTGGCAGCACCCGATCTCTTACAGGGGGCTGTGATCCACACAATTAACCCCTCGGGTGCCGCACCTGAGGGGTTAATTGTGCGGATCTCAGCCCCCTGATCGGGTGCTGCCAGGCAGCAGGGGCCAGACCCCCCTCCCTCCCCAGTATTAAAAGCATTGGTGGCCAGTGCGCCCCCCCTCCCTCCCCAGTATTAAAAGCATTGGTGGCCAGTGCGGCCCCCCCTCCCTCTCTCCCCAGTATTAAAAGCATTGGTGGCAAGTGCGGCCCCCCCCCCTCCCTCCATCCCCAGTATTAAAAGCATTGGTGGCAGTGGCCACAGGCTAACAACCCCCCCATCATTGGTGGCAGCGGAGCGGCATTTCCGATCGGAGTCCCAGTTTAATCGCTGGGACTCCGATCGGTTACCATGGCAGCCAGGATGCTACTGCAGTCATGGTTACTTAGCTTATACTTACATGTGCTGTCTGTGGCCAGCCGGCGCTCCTCCTTCTGGTAAGTGACAGGTCCTGGCTGCCATGGTAACCGATTGGAGCCCCAGTGATTAAACTGGGACTCCGATGATGGGGGGGAGGGGGGTTGTTAGCCTGTGGCCACTGCCACCAATGCTTTTAATACTGGGGAGGGAGGGGGGCCACACTGGCCACCAATGCTTTTAATACTGGGGAGGGGGGGGACGCACTGGCCACCAATGCTTTTAATACTGGGGAGGGAGGGGGGGGCCGCACTGGCCACCAATGCTTTTAATTCTGGGGAGGGAGGGGGGTCTGGCCCCTGCTGCCTGGCAGCACCCAATCAGGGGGCTGAGATCTGCACAATTAACCCCTCAGGTGCGGCACCTGAGGGGCTAATTGTGCGGATCACAGCCCCCTGTAAGAGATCGGGTGCTGCCAGGCAGCAGGGGGCAGTTATGTACACAGTTCTTAATATATTCTAACTTGAAGCGTCCCCATCACCATGGGAACGCCTCTGTGTTAGAATATACTGTCGGATCTGAGTTTTCACGATTGTGAAAACTCAGATCTGAAAAAGCTGTTATGCAGACGGATACGCACTGAACGGATACCATTGTTTGCATTTATAGGTGCGGATCCATCTGTGCAGATACCAGACGGATCCGCACCTAACGCAAGTGTGAAAGTAGCCTTATTCAGGACTTAGTTGAAGCACTGTTGGCAGTGATTACAGCCTCCAGTCTTCTTGGGTATGATGCCACAAGGTTCGCACCCCTGGATTTTAGGATTTTGTGCATTTCTTCTCTGCAGATCCTCTCAAGCTCTGTCAGGTTGGATGTGGACTGTCAGTGGACGGCCATTTTTAGATCTCTCCAGGGATGTTCCATTGGTTCAAGTCAGGGCTCTGGTTGGGCCACTCAAGGACATTCGGAGAGTTGTCTGCAAGCCACTACTGTGTTGTCTTGGTTGTGTGCTTAGGGTCATTGAACTGTTGAAGGTGGATCAGGTTTTCATTAATAATATCTCTGTACTCTGCTCAATTCAGCATTCTGTAAACTCTGACCAGTCTCTCTGTCCCAGTCGTGGAGAACAGCATGATGTTGCCACCACCATGTTTCATATGAAGTAGTGAATAGTGATCTGGATTGTTTAAGACTTAACTTTTACTTTGGATATAATATAAAATATATGAGATATATCCCTCAAAATAACTAAAAGCTGAATACACAATACAGTTTTCCACTGCCCCACAATCAAAGGGACTCTTTTGCAAACAGTAACAGCTGTGTCCACACTTACACATTCAGTGTCGGACACTGGAAGGTAACAAGAGCTGGTATGCACTAGTACCTAAGGTGCACAGGATCAAGGTAGCAGCAATCAGTGTATACTGACACCTTATGTGCACAATTCAGGCAATAATGCAGACAAGAGCATTTAGCAGTGTATACATAATGCACAACAACATACAACAAAACAACAGAAAACATACAATGATTAGGTGTTAAAAGAAACCGTGCAACATACATGCACAATTACATCCATATCATAAGGTGCACGGCAGCAGATGGTGGGTTCTCCAGACACCTCCGTTCCGATGTTTCTGGTTAGGGTGGTCCACTTTGACATCAGAGAGTCAGTATGATGTGGAGGGATCACAGGAAGATGTTCCTTTCTATCCCTAGACGACCCTCGGGACCCTACAATAGTCCTGTTGGTCTAGCCACGGGGTGTCCCACTAATTGGGCCCCCGTCCGGAACCTAACCCTGGAATTGCATTCCCTATTTAGCCCTGAAAAGATCCCAACATGCCCGTTTCTGAGGCAGAAACAGTCCTCTCATCAGGGGAATATATAGAATGGGCCAAAAAGTATGATTCGCTAGCTGGAAACGATGTTCACCGCCAAGCAAATGCTGGGAGTAATAATCACCAACAGGTACAAAAGCCACTAGGAGCAATGGCTCCTAAATGGAGTAAAGTGCACAGATAGGTGCACAACATACAGGGAAAGAAAAAAGGGGGACTCCTCCTTCGTTGCGGTACACAGGTTGAGGCCGCAGGCATTGTTGTTACCTGGTTTTTCTACAGGAGCCCACCTTTCTTTTAAAGCATCGCATCGGCATATGCACGCGACGCGCACTATGATGACGTCAACCGTCCCAAGGTGTAGAAGCGGCGCGTGCGCATCGGCATATGTGCATGACGCGCAATGCAGTGACGTCAGTCATCGCAAGATATGAAGGCGGCGCATGCGCAGAACAATCTACCAGGACCCTAAGTGTAGCGTACATGGAACGGGCTAAGTGCGCCTGCGCCAGTGGTGGAAGTAGGGCACTGCGCAGGCGCGTCGTTCCCGATATATATGCCACAACTCGAGGATACACTGCTATTATCGCCGGGCATCACAGTTCTCATGTTAGTATCGATAACATGAGGAAAGGTTCCACAGTGTGAGAAATATAAGCATGGGGGCACTTTCCGCCAAATGCATACTGTGGATCCATGTTAGGGCATAAAACTGACACAATATAGATGCATATGTAGTCCGTGCATACGCACATTGATATGTGAGCACCGTATGGGTGTACATTGATGGGCATCGGGATATATGTCCATACAGTGTACACCCCAACAACCCTGATATGGGTATACAATAAATGGAGAATGGTATTTGTGGTGGTTTAATATTTTAATTTCCTAACCGTGGCTAGAAGAAAGACCCAAAAGGGGGATGGTGGGCATCATGAAAGGTAGAATCCATTCTACCAAAGTATGGAGAGGGGTTCATCATTAGGACAGACACTACAGGAAGCAGCCGAAATGAAGCTGTTCATTCAAACCTCTAGGGGATACTGTATCGAGTTGAAATGTCCAGCATGCTTCCCGCTGTAGTAGGAGACAGTCCCAGTCCCCACCCCGTGTAGGTGGTGGGATTTTGTCAATGCCTATGGCTCTAATACAGCTGGGGTCCCCGCCGTGGTTGTCATTTACGTGCCGGGCCACTGGTGTATCACGCTCGTTCGTGATGTCACTCAAGTGCTCCCCGAGACATCTGCGCAACTCTCTTTTGGTCTTTCCTATATATTCAAGTCCGCACACGCATGTGATCTTATAGATCACACCAGGTGTGCGGCAATTAATAAAATCCTTGATGGTAAAGGACTTCTGTAGGTTTGAACTAAAGAAAGTTTTACTGCTTTGTAATATCTTGCAGGCCACTGCAGTAGCCTCAAAGACTTGCTTGTCCATAGCCACTACACCCCAGCCACCCAAGGGGCGACATGGTTGGACCGCAAGATATTACAAAGCAGTAAAACTTTCTTTAGTTCAAACCTACAGAAGTCCTTTACCATCAAGGATTTTATTAATTGCCGCACACCGGGTGTGATCTATAAGATCACATGCGTGTGCGGACTTGAATATATAGGAAAGACCAAAAGAGAGTTGCGCAGACGTCTCGGGGAGCACTTGGGTGACATCACGAACTTAGCACCGTTCCATGTACGCTACACTCAGGGTCCTGGTAGATTGTTCTGCGCATGCGCCGCCTTCACATCTTGCGATGACTGATGTCACTGCATTGCACGACGTGCACATATGCCGATGCGCACGCGCCGCTTCTACACCTTGGGACGGTTGATGTCATCGCGTGCATATGCCGATGCAATGCTTTAAAAGAAAGGCGGGCTCCTGCAGAAAAAAACAGGTAACATCAATGCCTGCGGCCTCACCCTGTGTACCGCAACGAAAGGAGGGGGTGTTTCATCTGTCCCCCTTTTTTCTTTCCCTGTATGTTGTGCCCCTATCTGTGCACTCTACTCCATTTAGGAGCCATTGTTCCTAGTGGCTTTTGTACCTGCTGTTGATTATTACTCCCAGCATTTGCTTGGCGGTGAACATCGTTTCCGGCTAGCGAATCATACTTTTTGGCCCATTCTATATATTCCCCTGATGAGAGGACTGTTTCTGCCTCAGAAACATGCATGTTGGGATCTTATCAGGGCTAAAAAGGGAATGCAATTCCAGGGTTAGGTTCCGGACGGGGGCCCAATTAGTGGGACACCCCGTGGCTAGACCAACAGGACTATTGTAGGGTCCCGAGGGTCCTCTAGGGATAGAAAGGAACATCTTCCTGTGATCCCTCCACATCATACTGACTCTCTGCTGTCAAAGTGGACCACCCTAACCAGAAACATCGGAACGGAGGTGTCTGGAGAACCCACCATCTGTAGGGCAGGACACTGGGTTTCAATGGTGCCGCCGTGCACCTTATGATATGGGTGTAATTGTGCATGTATGTTGCACGGTTTCTTTTAACACCTAATCATTGTATGTTTTCTGTTGTTTTGTTGTATGTCGTTGTGCATTATGTATACACTGCTAAATGCTCTTGTCTTCATTATTGCCTGAATTGTGCACATAAGGTGTCAGTATACACTGCTGCTACCTTGATCCTGTGCACCTTAGGTACTAGTGCATACCAGCTCTTGTTACCTTCCAGTGTCCGATACTGAATGTGTAAGTGTGGACACAGCTGTTACTGTTTGCAAAAGAGTCCCTTTGATTGTGGGGCAGTGGAAAACTGTATTGTGTATTCAGCTTTTAGTTATTTTGAGGGATATATCTCATATATTTTATATTATATCTAAGTCTAAGTCTTATATTAAGTCTTAAATAATCCAGATCACTATTCACTACTTCATATGACTCATGCGAGTGATCATTTATGAACATCATTTTTTCTGATTTACCACCATGTTTCACCATAGGGACGGTATTGGGTAAGTGATGAGCAGCATCTGGTTTCCTCCAGACACGATTTTAGAATTGAAGTTCAATCTTGTTTTCTTCTTACCATAGAATCTTGTTTCTCACACAATGACAGTTTTTTCATAGTGCTTTTTTGCCAACTTTAATGTGTTCCTGTCACGGTCTATGGTATGCGCTGTGACACTGTTGCCACACTTGCTGTTGCCGGTGGCAACGTGTTGCTGTTTTGGCATGTTGTGGCAGTGTCACGGGTTTTGCCGCGTGCGCCGTGACTTGCTTGCCACGCATGCTGTTGCCTGTGGCAACGTGTTGCCTGTTGCTTGTGTGTGCGCAATTCCCCTTTAGTTGCTTCTTCCTTGTGTTTGTTTCACTTGGGATTAATGTGTGTTCTTGGCATGGGTGTGGTCGCTTTGGGCTATTTAGCTGTAGCTCAGTGTTCCTCCAGGCTTGGTGTGTGCTGGTGGTTCACTGCTCCTGGCTTTACCATCTGTCCAGTGAGGGCCACCCATGTGGTCATCAAGGTCTTCAAAGTGAATCTTTCCCATCCTACCCTTTGTTGATTGGTGTGGGTTTTGTCCAGGGTGTCTAGTGTGTTGTGACTGTCTGGTCTGTTTATGTTGTTGTTACGAGGGTGTCAAGACACACGCCTGACTCCGTTATACCCGGGGTCAGGAAGTCGCAGCGGTTGGCTGCGCGCTCTATGTAAGATAGGGCTGTTTCCTTATGGTAGCTTTCTGGGTTTGCTTTGCAAACCCTTTTGGCTCACTCAGGGATCCGTAGCTCCTTCTCCTCAGCTGTTCCTTGTTCAGCACTCCCAAACCTCCTTATATTCCCCTCTCACACTTCTCTGGTTGCCAGATATAGAGCTTCCTGCCTGGACATCTATTCTGACCCTCTGGAGCTGTGTTGCTGCGTTCTCTGGTAGTTGGTCCAGAACGCTACCCTCCGGATCCCTGTTGGACCTTTGTGGTCTATTGTGGTCGCCCACCTGGGTGAATGTGTTTGTCTGTTTTGTCTGTCCTCTCCCTGGTGTTTCCCTCTTAGTGACAGTGGTGCGGACTAGCGATCCCACCGGCCCGTTCACTATCTAGGGCTCATTTTAGGGAAAGCCAGGGTTTAGGCACGTGATCGCCGCACGGGAGAGGAACCCGTCTAGGGACATCAGGGCAGTCAGGTGCCAGCCGCAAGGTGAGTCAGGGGTCACCACCTTTCCCTCTCCCTTGGGCAGGGCTTTCCCTTTTCCCTCCCTGTGCGTGACGCTGGTCATTACATTATATCTGGCCCTTATTTCGTGTAGGTAAAAAAATAAAAAAAAATAAAAAAATTTTTTTTACCTACTTAGAATCCATTATGGATCAAATTGCTGCTCTGTCCAAACAATTTCATGGCCTGTCTTTAGAGGTGGAAGGATTGAAGGCGTCGGTCCTCCAGCAACAGCAGCAATTACAACAGACCGCAAGCCCAGCGGTTGCTACTGGTAACCAGGTTGTTGCGGAACCCAAGGTCCCTCTCCCTGACAGATTTTCTGGGGGAAGGGACAAGTTTTTGACATTCCGGGAGGCCTGTAAATTATACTTTAAACTGCGCCCTTACTCCTCTGGTAATGAAGAACAGCGGGTGGGGGTTGTTATTTCCCTGCTGCAGGGGGACCCGCAGTCCTGGGCGTTCTCTTTACCTACTGATTCCCAGGCTCTTCGGTCAGTGGATGAGTTTTTCGGGGCCTTGGGTCTCATATATGACGACCCTGACCGAGTCGCACTGGCTGAATCAAGATTACGGAGACTCCTACAAGGAGAGCGGCCGGTAGAGGAATATTGCTCTGACTTCCGTAGGTGGGCTACAGATACCCAATGGAACGAACCGGCTCTCAGGAGTCAGTTCTGCTCTGGGTTATCCGAAAGGGTTAAGGATGCGCTTGCATTATATGAGACCCCCTTTTCCCTTGATGCGATTATGTCCCTTTCTATCCGAATAGATAGACGCCTTAGGGACAGGTTGAAAAAACCGGAGCCATTGGTAACCCCTCCCAAGCAGCAGTTAGTCTGTACGGACTTAGACGAGCCTATGCAGCTAGGAGGAGCTACTCGTCAGGTCCGCCCTCCTGAGGCTCGCCGTAGGCGTGGGGTTTGTTTTTTTTGTAGGGAGAGGGGTCATTTCATTAATGTCTGTCCTTCTTTCCTCAGAAACAAAAGACCGTCGGAAAACTACTAACCCCAGGCTGTGTGGAGGATGTCAGCCGGGGGGTATACGTTTCCTCCATACGTACATCGCAATTTGTGTTGCCAGCGGTTATTGTTTTTGGTGATAAGACGGAGACTATTTCTTTCTTTCTAGACAGTGGAGCAGGGGTAAATTTGATAGATGCCCATTTTGCCCGCACTATGGGTTTGTCTCTCTGTACGCTACAGAGACCTATTCCCATATTCGCTATTGATTCTGCTCCTCTGTCTCAGAGAAACCTCACCCACATTGTTCATAATTTACACCTTCGGGTAGGGGACCACCATAACGAGATGCTTTCATGTTATGTTCTGGAGGGGCTTCCCACTCCGGTAGTGCTGGGTCTTCCCTGGTTGGTAACGCACAATCCAGTGGTGGATTGGCAGGCCAGGGAGATATTGGAGTGGAGTGAGCAGTGCAGAGAAAATTGCTTAAATAGCAATTGCTTAGTCGCCTCCATAACTACCCTACCTACATTTATTTCGGATTTTGAGGACGTTTTTTCTGAAAAGGGTTGTCAGAAGTTACCACCTCACCGTCCTTCTGATTGCCCGGTTAACCTTATTCCCGCGCAAAATTACCCAAGACCAGGTTATATAATCTTTCAGGTCCAGAGAGACAAGCCATGAAAGATTATATCTCCGAGAGCTTGGCTAAGGGACACATCAGACCCTCTTCTTCACCCGTGGCTGCAGGGTTTTTCTTCGTTAAAAAGAAAGATGGGGGCCTGCGTCCTTGCCTAGATTTTCGCGAATTAAATCGGATAACCATCCGAGACCCATACCCTCTTCCTCTCATTCCTGATCTGTTTAACCAGATTGCGGGTGCTAGGTGGTTCTCCAAACTTGATCTTAGTGGGGCCTACAATCTGATTCGTATCAAGGAGGGGGATGAGTGGAAGACAGCTTTTAACACCCCTGAGGGGCATTATGAAAATCTAGTCATGCCTTTCGGTCTGACCAATGCTCCTGCCGTCTTTCAACATTTCGTTAATGACATTTTTAGTCATCTTATCGGCAGGTTTGTGGTAATATACCTAGATGATATTTTAATTTATTCGTCTGATCTGAGAACACATGAGGTGCATGTCAGACAGGTACTGCAGGTCCTACGGACGAATGAATTATATGCTAAAATTGAAAAATGTGTCTTCTCAGTTCAGGAGATACAATTCCTAGGTTATTTTTTATCTGCTTCAGGTTTCCGTATGGATTCTAGGAAGGTCCAGGCAATTTTGGATTGGGATCTTCCTGAGAACCTCAAAGCACTACAACGGTTCTTGGGCTTCGCGAATTTCTATAGGAAATGCATAAAAAATTATTCACTTATTGTAAAACCCCTTACTGACATGACTAGGAAGGGGACAGATTTTTCTAAATGGTCCGACGCCGCTAAAGTTGCTTTTTCCTCTCTAAAAGAGAGGTTTACCTCAGCACCTGTACTAGTCCAACCTGATGTCTCTCAGCCTTTTATTGTTGAAGTCGATGCGTCAGAGGTGGGAGTGGGGGCTGTACTGTCTCAGGGTCCGTCTCCTGGCAAATGGCGTCCTTGTGCTTTCTTTTCTAAAAAACTATCTGCAACAGAAAAGAACTACGATATTGGCAATAGGGAACTATTAGCTATTAAACTTGCGTTTGAGGAGTGGCGTCACTTTTTAGAGGGGGCAGTCCACCCCGTCACTGTGATTACGGACAACAAAAATCTTCTGTACCTCGAATCAGCTAAGCGTCTCACCCCTAGACAGGCTAGGTGGTCGCTATTTTTTTACCAGGTTTAACTTTGTGATTACCTATCGTCCTG
Source organism: Bufo bufo (assembly GCF_905171765.1). NCBI lineage: Eukaryota > Metazoa > Chordata > Amphibia > Anura > Bufonidae > Bufo > Bufo bufo. The sequence continues at coordinate 246,627,042 of NC_053390.1, read as the reverse complement.
GGGCAAAGTTACCAAGGCTGATGCACTATCTCGTTGTTTCCCTGGAGGGGGTAATGTGAGTGATCCGGTGCCCATTCTTCAAAGAGGAGTGGTTGTTTCTGCGGTACAACTCTGTTCTGGAGGGGAAGGTGTTAGAGGCCCAGGGGGACGCCCCGGTCTCTTGCCCCTCAGAGAAATTGTTTGTACCGTTGAACCTACGCCTTCGAATTATTAAAGGAACATCATAATTCGGCACTTGCTGGGCACCCGGTAGTAAAGCAACCTTGGACCTATTGTCTCGTCGTTTTTGGTGGCCAAGGTTGCGTCAGGATGTATTGGATTTTGTGTCTTCTTGTTCTACCTGTGCGCGCGCAAAAGTTTCACATACACGTCCTGCAGGGTCTCTATTACCACTCGTCATTCCCAATAGACCATGGACACATCTGTCAATGGATTTTTATCACTGACTTACCTTTGTCTGCGGGTATAACAGTTATTTTGGTAGTAGTGGACAGGTTTAGCAAAATGGTACACTTCATTGCGTTACCCGCACTACCTTAATGCTAAGACTCTTGCTCAGGTATTCGTCTGTGAAATCGTGAAGCTTCACGGGGTCCCCTCCGATGTTGTTTCGGATCGGGGTACCCAGTTTATTTCTAAATTTTGGAAAGCTTTTTGTTCCCGTTTGGGGGTACACTTGTCCTTTTCCTCAGCTTTCCATCCTCAGTCGAATGGACAGACTGAGCGCACCAACCAAAACCTGGAGACATATCTAAGATGTTTTGTGTCTGAAAACCAAGAGTTGTGGTCATCATATTTACCATTAGCTGAGTTGCCATAAATAATCCGTCGTCAGGAATCCACTGGGCCAAGTCACCATTTCTTGGTGCATATGGTTTTCATCCCCAATTCTGTACTTTCAAAGAGGGGGGGGTCTTCTGGGGTTCCCGAAGAGGGAACGGTTTTCGTCATCTCTTTCATCGGTATGGCAGAAGGTGCAAGCTAACTTGAAAAATATGGGAGGTAAATACAAATGCATGGCTGATAAGAGACGGTCGCCAGGTCCGGACCTAGGAGTGAATGACTATATGTGGTTGTCTACTAGGAATATTAAATTGAAGGTTCCCTCTTGGAAACTGGGTCCTAGGTTTATTGGTCCTTACAAAATTGTAGCCATCATCAACCCCCTGGCTTTTCGCCTGGAGCTACCTCAGACTTTTAAAATCCATAACGTCTTTCATAAGTCGTTACTCGAAAAATATGTTCCACCTCTAGAACCGTCACCGCTGCCACCCCCTCCTGTTGTCGTGGTTGGTAATCTAGAATTTCAGATATCCAAAATTGTTAATTCTCGTCGGGTCCGCCGCTCTCTTCAATATCATTGGAGAGGTTACGGTCCCGAGGAAAGAATGTGGGTTCCTGCGTCTGAGGTAAACGCCGACAGGCTAGTTCAGGTTTTTCATGCCTCTCATCCTGAGAGACCTGGTCCTGAGTGTTCGGAGGCCCCTCGTAGAGAGGGGGTACTGTCACGAGGGTGTCAAGACCCACGCCTGACTCCGTTATACCCGGGGTCAGAAGTCGCAGCGGTTGGCTGCGCGCTCTATGTAAGATAGGGCTGTTTCCTTATGGTAGCTTTCTGGGTTTGCTTTGCAAACCTTTTGGCTCACTCAGGGATCCGTAGCTCCTTCTCCTCAGCTGTTCCTTTTTCAGGCACTCCCAAACCTCCTTATATTCCCCTCTCACACTTCTCTGGTTGCCAGATATAGAGCTTCCTGCCTGGACCATCTATTCTGACCCTCTGGAGCTGTGTTGCTGCGTTCTCTGGTAGTTGGTCCAGACGCTACCCTCCGGATCCCTGTTGGACCTTTGTGGTCTATTGTGGTCGCCCACCTGGGTGAATGTGTTTGTCTGTCCTCTCCCTGTGTTTCCTCTTAGTGACAGTGGTGCGGACTAGCGATCCCACCGGCCCCGTTCACTATCTAGGGCTCATTTTTAGGGAAAAGCCAGGGTTTAGGCACGTGATCGCCGCACGGGTGAGAACCCGTCTGGGGACGTCAGGGCAGTCAGGTGCCAGCCGCAAGGTGAGTCAGGGGACACCACCTTTCCCTCTCCCTTGGGCAGGGCTTTCCCTTTTCCCTCCCTGTGCGTGACGCCGGTCATTACAGTTGTCTTCCAGCATGTCTGCTAGATATTCCCCTGTTGTATGTTGTACCTCCGTGAGGGGGCTGGTTTCCCGGGGGGGTAAACCTTTAAGCCAGTATGCAGCGCTGCCTGGGGCAGCTGTGCACCTTGCTGCATGGGGGTCCAGGCCAGTGACACTGGTATTCTGGCTTAAGGTTCACCCCTCGCGGGAAACCAGCCCCCCTCACGAGGTACAACATACAACAGGGGAATATCTAGCAGGCATGCTGGGAAACAACATAAACAGACCAGACAGTCATAACACACTAGACATATATACACCCTGGACAAAACCCACACAATCAACAAAGGGTAGGATGGGAAGGAGACACTGGGAAGACCTTGATGACCACATGGGTGGCCCTCACTGACAGATGGTAAAAGCCAGAGCAGTGAACCACCAGGCACACACCAAGCCTGGAGGAACACTGAGCTACAGGCATCAGCAGAAGCTAAATAGCCCAAAGCGACCACACCCACGCCAAGAACACACATTACCCCCAATTGAAACCAAACACCAGAAAGTAGCAACTAAAGGGAATTGCAGACACAAGCAACAGGCAAACACGTTGCCACAGGCAACAAGCATGCAGGGCAAGCAAGTCACGGGCGCACACGGCAAAACCCTGACACTGCCACAACATGCCAAAACAGCAACACGTTGCCACCGGCAACAGCAAGTGAGGCAACAGTTGTCACAGCGCATACCATTGGCCGTGACAGTTCCTTACTGAGGAAAGGGCCTATCTGCCATAAAGCCCAAATTAGTAGAGTGCTGCAGTGATGGTTGACCTAGAAGTTTCTCCCATTGGCACACAGGATATTTGGAGCTCAGCCAGAGAGACTTGGTTTCTTAGTCACCTCTCTTACAAGGCCC